>NW_006400003.1:1097468-1102145 GCF_000299155.1 Elephantulus edwardii
TCTTCTTCCTCCTCCTTCTCCTCCTCCTCCTCCTCCTCTTCTTCTTCTTCTTCTATCTTTGACTGGTTTTGGTATTAGGGTTTTGCTTGCTTCATAGAATGACTCAGGGAGTGTTCCTTATTTTACAATTTTTTTAAATAATTTAAGTAGAATTGATGCTAGATCCACTATGAATATTTGGTACAATTCAGCTGTGAAGCCATCTAATCCAGACTTTTCTTATGGGGAAGTCTTTTTATGACCTGTTAAGTTTCTTTTTTTGTGATCAATCTGTTCAGTTGTTTTATATCTGTCTTTGCCAATCTGGGTAGGGCATGAGTTTCAAAGAATTTGTCCAACTCCTCTAGTTGTGGTTTGGTGTTTTTTTTTTTTTTTTAAGTATCAGAGTATACCTTTTCCATAGTATTCTGATATTAATTTTTAAATTTCATTTGGTTCTTTTGTGACATCATCGCTATAATTTCTTAATTGCCTTATCTGTGTCTTCTCTCTTTTTTCCCCTTTTGTTAACTTTGCAATGGTTTGTCTATTTTATTGATCCTTTCAAAACACTAACTTCTGGTCTTATTGATAGTTTTAATTGTTTTCCTGTTTTCTCTCTCATTAATTTTAGTCCTTGTCATTATATTTTCATTTCTTCTAGAGGATGCAGGATTAGATTGTTGTTCTTTTTCTATTTGATAAAGGTATTGAATTACTGCTTTTTCCTTCTTTCTTCCTTTTTTATGTGTGTGCCTATAGCTAGAAACTGCCCTCTGAGGACTGCCTTATCTGTATCCTAGAAGTTTTGGTATGTTGTATTTTCATTTTCACTTATTTCAAGAAACTTTTTTATTTAATTGTTTATTTATTTTGTAACCCAAACATGTTATAGTAGGGCGTTATTTAGTTTCCACATAGGTGGTATGGTGGTAAGCTTTATTCTCATATGGTGAATTCCTAGTTTTACGGCATTACGATCTGAGAAGATAATTTGTATTATTTCCATGTTTTTTAATTTATTGAGGTTTACTTTATTTTCTACAATGTGATAGATTCTGAAGAGTGTAACATACACACTTGAGAACAAAGTTAATTGAGTTTTAGTTGGGTGCAGTACTCTGAATACATTCACAAGGTTAAGTTGGCTAATTGTCTAATTTAGATTTTCTGCATCTTTTTTGGGTTTCTTTTGAGTTGACACACCCTTTGGTGATAGTGGTGTATTAAAATCTCCTACCACAATTGTGGTGCTGTCTATTTCTCTCTTCAATTCTGTTAACTGTTGTTTTATGTATTATGCAGATCTATCATTTGGTGCATAAATGTTGACCAAGGTTATATCTTCTCGATCTATTGTGCTTTGAATCAGTATGTAATGCCCTTCCTTATCTTTGATGGTGATTTTCATTCTGAAATCTATTTTATCTGAGATTAGTATTGCCACTTTTGCTTTTTTTAGTTGCCATTTGCTTGGTATATTTTTTTTCCTAGCCGTTGATTTTAAGTCTGTCTTTCTCTTCTTTTGTTCGATGTGTCTCTTGTAGGCAAGATACTGATGGGCTTTTAAAAATTTTTTAATCCATTCTACTACTCTTTTTCTTTTAGTTGACACATTTAGTTCATTCACATTAATTACCATTATTGTCAAGCTAGGTTTTACTGTTGGAATTTTACTGTTTTTCTTTTTCTGTTGTTCCTGGTCCATCCACTTTCCTTTGGCATCACCGTGTGGAGCACTGCACTTAATATTTCCTGTACTTTTGGTCTTGTTTTCACAAATTGTTTAAATTCCTTCTTCTCACAAATAATCTAATTTCTATCTCATATTTTATGGAGAGCTTAACTGGGTATAGGATCCTTGGCTAGCAATTGTTTTCTTGAAACTTTCTGCATATGCCATCCCATTATATTTTGGCTCACAAGGTTTCTGCTGTGAAATTGGAACTTAATCTAATTGTTTTCCCTTTGCAGATGACTCTGTTTTTCTCATTCTACTTTTAATATTCTTTCCTTTTCTTTTAATTTTGAAAATATGACTATGATATGTTTTGACGTTTTTCTTTTTAAGTCTAGTCTATTCGCTGCACTTGAATGTGTATTCCTCCATTGTTCAAAATACATGGAAAATATTCTTCTTGTACTTCTTCCATAATTTTCCCAGTGACTTCCTTGTCATTTCCATGTTCTGGAATTCCAATTATACTTATGTTGTTCTTTTAGATGTCATCCTACATGACTCTAAGGTTTTATTCATTTTCTTTATATCTCCTCTCTGATTTTTCTTCTAGTATGTGTCCAGTGAGGCTCTTGTCTTCCAGCTCTCTGATTCTCTGTTCCATCTCTTCAGCTCTATGTTTTGTTCTACCAGCATTTTCGACACTTATGCCATTTCAGTCTTAATATTCTGGATTGCATTTCCATGTTTTTCTGTTATTTCCAGTACTGAGTTGGCTGTATACTCTCTCTCTTATTATGATTTTTTTCTTAAGTTGTTGGAATCCTTTATCTATACTATTAATTATTTCTTTCATCTTTTGCATTTAATTCCATTGCTATTCAACTTGTTCTTCATCAATATATTCCTTCTGGATTATTGTCTCTGAGGTATTTGCTCTCTTAATGGTTTCTATTGTTTCTTCGATCATTTACGTTTTTGTTCTTGTTTTTTTCGGTAGCTGTTCAAATAACTCCATATTTCTTCTGGTTTTCTCTATCTGGGATACTCATTTAGTCTACTTTTTTAGGAGAAGGTTTATTTTGTTTTTTCATTATGACAGAGGCAGATTGCTGCTTTCTTGACATTATGTTAGTTTTTTCTTAGTAGATGTTACACTGTTGTAACTATATAATTACCCATGTTGTTGTTGTTGTGTGTCATCGAGTCGCTTGAGACTCATAGAGACCCTATGTATAACAGCCCTAAACTCTGCTCTGTCCTGTGCCAATCTCACGTCTCTGACACACCCATTCTGATTATCCCAGTCACTGAATCAGTCTGCCTCATAGAGGGCCTTCCCCTCCTGTGCTGTCCCTCCACCTTCCCAAGCATGATGTCCTTCTCCAAGGACCGGTCTCTCCTCACAACATGTCCAAAGTATGTTAGACAGAGCCTCAGAATCCTTGCTTCCAAGGAGCCACCTAGTTTAACCCTTTCCAGGATGAATCTGTTTGTTTTCCTAGCAGTCCATGGTACTCTGAATACTCTTCTCCAGCACCACAACTCAAAGGCATCAATTTTCCTTCTATCCTCCTTGGTCATTCTCCAACTCTCTGATGCATAACACGTGATTGTGAAGACCATGGCCTGTATCAGACACACCTTAGTCTCCAGAGAGACACCATTGTTTTTCAGTACTTTTGAGACATCCCTAACAGCAGGGCAATATTTTGTGAAGGACCTGTTTATTTGTGCTCCCTTCTTGACAGCAGTGTTTCACCTAAAGTACCTGAATGGCAAAATGGGAAGTCTGTTCCCTTCAAGAAAACATATCTGGTCCTGGCTGGCCCTGATCTTGCTCCTTCTTCTTGAGCTTACTATATTGTATAGCCAGTTATCAGTATTTCAGCCAAATTACCTGTGATACTGGTTCTCTTGGCACTGGACAACAGGAGTGGCAGCTATGTGGTCTCCAGGCAGGGTGGGACAGTGGGGTCTCCAGGTGGCAAGAGTAGTGGTCTATTTATTGTTCTGGGAAGGATTGAGGTCTAAAACTTCAGCCTCTCAACCTGTCAGGTCATGGTTCTGTTGCTATGCAGGATATAAGTGCCTGGGCTGATTCACAGCCTTTAGCAGACACAGGGGAAACAGTGATTGGAAAACTCTCCTAGGCTGGTCATGCCACACACGTGTTGGGTTTTGCAGCAGAGAGAAAGTAAGGACCCCAACGAGCAGGTCTCTTGAGAGGCACAGGTCTCTTGAGAGGCATGCTTAAATTACTTCTTCCTACTTACCTGGAAGTGGCGATAACATGATCATAAAGGTGGTTTTCCCAGGGTGAGTCTTATCCATTGCACTCCAGATGTGCTGACTCTTGTAATTTCCTCAAATGCAGGAAACTTGACTGCATAATTTGTGATAGTGGGTAACTGTGTATGTTCTTTCCCCTTTAAAAATATACTTATTAATTGCTTACATAAATATTGAAGGTAAATTTAACTCACTGTTGTCTGACTTTACTTACTTCTGCCTTTATCAACTTCTTAGATAAGATTATTACTAATTTTCAGGGTTTCAAGGAAAAATTCTGAAAATTACCCTAGAATGTGGAAACCAAAGCAAAGGGAAGAGATGCTGAAATAAAAAGCGAACAGAAGATGTCAAAGTGACATCTCAAGTGACAAAGCAACATATTATAACAAGATGTTCAGAGAGCTAGGATTGGACAATAAAAAGAGAAGAAGTTCACTTGGCATTTCTCAAGCTGAAAAAGAAATTTAAGCTTTGGGGTACAATACTGAAAGATGCTATGGCAAAATCTTGAATGATCCAATAAGCATAAAAATAAGATAAAATAAAAACACACAGGCACTGTACTAAAATAATTAGTTGACACTGAAATCAGAAAGTACCATATGATCAAGAGCAATGCTAACAGAAATAAAACTCAAGCTGCGCTGAAGATATTGGAGAAAAATAAAAATCAATCCCCAGGAAGCAACTGAAATACCAATCGAATAAACACAGGCAGCCCTGGG
>NW_006400003.1:1102280-1112613 GCF_000299155.1 Elephantulus edwardii
AAAGTTATCAAACAATATTCTTAATATCACACACAAGCAAAATATTGCTGGAAATCATCCCAAAATGCATAGAACAATAAAAATGAAACAGTACAAATTTTTGGCAGTTCTATGCCAGAAGTTCAAACTTGGTTTAGAAGAGGCTGTGGCATCAGGGATGTCATTGCTGTTTTGAGATAGATCCTGACTAAAAATAGGGATCAAATTATGTGTTATTGAGCCCACACGATTAGAAAAAAAAAAAGAAAAAAAAAATTATGTGTTATTAACTAAGCAAAGGTATTTGATTGTGTGTCATAGTACATTATGTTAACATTGAGAAGAATGGTTAATTTCAGAACAGTTATTTATGCACATATAAAATCTAGATGTACATATAAAAGCTAGACCAAGAAACTGTTCTCCAAATAGCAAAATAATATTGGATGGTTTAAAATCAAGAAAGAGATACACCAGGATTATCTCATTTCTCCATACCTATTCATTTTTCATGCTGAGAAAAAGCCTTCAAGAAACTGGATTCTATGGAGAAGAATGTGTCATCTGCATTGGAGACTCATCTACAACCTGTATTTTGTCAATGATACAAGCTTTCTTTCTGGAAGCAAGAAGAAATCAAGTGTTTCATGTGAAAAATCAAAGACTACAGCCTTCAATATGGATTACCTCTTAACATCAAGAAAACAAAAAGCCTCACCCCATGCCAATAGACAACATCATGATAGATGGAGAAAGGATTGGAAATGTAAACGATTTTATCTTACTTGGATCTACAATCAAAAACTTGGAGATCGGGAAACATATTGCATTGGGGAAGTTTGCAGTCAAGTTCCTCTCCAAATTACTGAGGGGTAATTATGTCAGTTTTATGACTAAAGTGTGTTTCAGTTACAGTACTTTTCACTACTTGCTATACATCTGAGTGCTGAACAATGGATAAGAATGACAGAAGAAGAGTTGATGCCTTTGAGCTTTGGTGTTGGAGAAGAGTGCTCAATATGAAAGAGAAAAAGAAAAACAAACAAAACCAGCAACAAAAAAACACCCCAGATATGTCTTGGTGAAAGTGAAGCCAGAGTGCTCCTTGTAGGCAAAGATGACAAAGTTTCATTTCATACACTTTGAACCTGTTGTTAGGAGAGGCTATTCCTTGGAAGCAGACATCATTCTTGGAAAGGTAGAGAATCTGTAAAAGAGAATAAACCCTCAAGGAAATGGACTGACACAGTGACTGCAGAAATTGGCTCAGATATATCAGAAATTACGAGAATGTCACAAGGTAGGACAAGGTTCAGATTTGTCGTTCATTGGATCACTATTATTTGTCCTTAATTTGAGATATCTAAAAACAACAGCTAATTTTAATTATCGAATATAAGCCTTCATAAGAAATTAAAGAATGTTTCTACTGCTAGTGAGGTGTTTATGACCCCATAGAGTTTGCAAGTGGGTAAATACTTACGGAAGCCAATTGATTGTCTTGACTTTCTTTCATGTAATGACCAATAGGTCCAAAGTGACAACATTTTGGCTTAACAGCCAAGTGCTTTAATCAATGCACCAGATGAAGGATATAATAGTTTTATATTTACTTTCTTTACCTTCTACGTTTTCATAATATTTTTTTTACTTCAGAGTTTCTAAAAATAATTTTAATAACTTGAAAATTTATCTTTGCTAAATGAATACATGCTTATTTCATTTATTATTTAGTTTTTATTGATAAATTAAAAGAAAAGAAATGAAATATCTTTATTGGAAACAGTACAACCATTTATAAATTTTCTTAATTTTAAAAATTTTACTGATTAGTTTGTTTCAAGCTAGGTATTTATATTATATTGAAGTTGTTGTTGTTGTGTACCATAAAGTCAGAACCAATCCATAGCGGACCCTGAGGTGGATTTTGGATAGCAATAGAAAATGATTTATGTAAAGAAATACTGAGTGACTGGCACATACAAAGAGCTCTACTAAAAGTATATGTGTATTATTAAGAAAATTCACCAAAGTCACAGTTTAAAAATATAAGGATAACATGCTTATTTATAAGTACAATGGAAAAAACAGAAGCAAGCCACCTAACAGAGTCTCTGAAAGATATTTAGGAAACATATATACTTACACACAGAAAAGCCCATCAGGATTGTATCATTCAATTCGATGCTGTTTAATTTCGTTTTCAATGGTATGAAAGGATGATTATGTATTTATGTATTTATAATAAGTACTTGTCAAAACACAGATAAATGGGCTTCCAAATAGTGGAGAAATTAACAAAAGTCTCATCACTATTCAGGGACATTGACCACAAACCAATTATAACCAGTCCTTTTGTTCACAGTAACCCACAGGCATAACTCCTGTTACTTACAGAAAAATATGGCAAGTAAATAGCTACCATCCCAGGATTAAAAAATAAGTGCATGGTTTATGGTTTCTGAAAGATTATCTTTTCTTCAGTATGCAATAATGATCAGAAAAAGAGAGAGTGAAACTTTTTAGGAATTGAAAGAGCTGATGTGGGCCACAAATAGTTAATGACAGTCTGGCCTTGGTTTTCATTTAACATAAGCCATCACTGAATATTAAAAGGCAAATAAATAAACAAAAATATTTTTTTTCCATTCAACCTCTTTCAAAGTCAGCTCGCAGCTCACTTTCCAGCAGATTTTGTACATGCCAAAGTGGGGATTTCTTCTTTTCTTCCACAAAGCCACTCATGAATTTAAACTGTGGCGGAAGTGCTTTCTGTAAACTAGCCACCAAAGATTCCTCCTTAAATATAAAATATATCTAATATGTACCACTGATCAGCTTACTGTAGTAGCTAATGTGTTGCTATGGTGCTTAAAACTCACTGTTGTTTGAAATATCATCGAGGTCAATTTATAGTTGACATATTTTAGTACAGTTACCTTACTAAGACAGAATAGAAATTGATCTAGCAATATCCTTTTTTAAAATAAGGTGACTAGTGAAATATTATTCAAAATGGGTGACCTTGGAGGACATTATGCTGAGTGAAATATCTCAGTCACACAGGGACAAATACTGCATAGTGCCACTGTTGTAAAACAGGACTGACACTGGGGTTGGGGGAGACTGAGAAAGATGGGGATAAATAATGTATACAGTATTGAAACAGATGAGGGAGAAAACTGTTTAAAAGGGATATGCGATAAGATATTATTGCCATGACAGGAGTCCAGAATGAAGACTGCGTAGTGGAGTGAACTTGGGGGGACGGATTGTAAAACAATGAAAGAATTTTTCTTTTACTTTTCAAAGAGAAGAGTATACTGGGGTGGGGGAGGCACGGGCAGGGAGAAAAGTGCAACAATGAATGAATGGAAATCCAAAATCTCTGTAAATTTTCATTAACATTAGTAAAAAAATTTAAAACAGTGACTAGTGAAAGTACTAAATATTAATTTTCTTAGTTGGAAGACACTAAAAACACAACTGGGAAAGTATTGTCTTCTCTTATAGAAAGTAGCAAAAGCGTTAAATGAAGTAAAGTATTCAATATCTTCCTATACTGATGTGGAATGACTAAAAATAAAGAGATGCTGATTTCCATTGGTAAAAAAAAAATAAAAATAACCAAAGTGTAATGTATAAATTAGAAATCTAAGAAAATTGGAAGTAGTAAAAAATTATATTAAATACATAAACTTTGACATTGTAGGTATAAGTTAACTGAAAATTAACTGTTATTATTAACAATTTAAATCTCATAATCATATGGTCTGCTACATTAAGAATGAAAAATTGATGTGACCCAGCTATTCCATTACTAAGAATATGCCCTGAGAATATGAGAACTGAGGCACAAACTGAGATTTGTGCACCAATATTCATAGCAGTGTTATTCACCATGGCAAGACCATGGAAACAGCCCAAATGTCCAACCACAAATGAAGGGATTGACAAGTTATGGTACATTCACACAATGGAATACTATGCAGCACACAGAAGTAGTAACTTTGTAAATTATTACCTAACTTGGGTGGGACTGGAGATCATTATGCTGAGGGAACTAACTCAGTCCCACAAGGGTAAATTTGTATAAGACTTTTATTGTAGAATGAGGATAAGGATCCAGAATAGGTGGGAGAGGCTGGAAGCAGAGGGATGTGTAGATACGGGGGACATGGGGGGGTTAATCATTGGGTTGTACAATTTGATGGATTGAGGGGTGAGGCAAATTGAAAGAATTCGTTTTAATTTGTATTAGAATTTTTCTAAATAAACTAGTAAAAAAAATAAACTGAAGTTAACTACCAAAAATAAAGAATGAAAAATTGAAGAGAAATGGGTTTATATTCCATGTCAAAAATAAAATTTCAATATCTATTTGTAAATACAGTGCTAACCATGCTAAGATAATACCAATTGGTGTATATTGGACATCTGTTACTAAAGTTTACTGCAAGAAACAAACAAACAAAAGTTTACTTCAAAATTGCTAAAGCCAAAGATAAGGAGCTCTGGTGACGTAGTAGACAAGAGCCTGTGCTGCCAACCCAAAGACAGGCACTTTGATTCTACTAGCTCCTCCACAGAAGAAAGATGGGCTATCTCCTCCCATGCAATTTATTGCCTCTAAAAACACTCAAAAGGGTTAACTATTAGTCAGTTCTGACTTGATGGCACAATAGATGTGGTTGTTTTGTTGTTGTTATATGCTGTTGAGTCGCCTGTGACTCGTAGCGACTCTATGTACAATAGCCCTAAACTCTGCCCTATCCTGTGCCAATCTCACCATCTCTGACACACCACCCCCATTACCCCAGTCATTGAATTAATCCATCTCATGGAGGATCTTCCTCTCCTGTGCTGGCCCTCCACCCTTCCGAGTATGAAGTCCCTCTCCCAGGACGGGTCCCTCCTTGCAACGTATCCAAAGTATGTCAGATGAAGCTTCCGCGAATCCTTGACTCCAGGTAGCAGCCTGATTTAACCCTCTCCAGGACAAACCTGCTTGTTTTCCTAGCAGTCCATGGCATATTCAATAATCTTCTCCAACATAACAGTTCAAAGGCATCAATTTTCCTATCAGCCCTATTCATTGTCTAACTCTCTGATGCATGGCAAGTGATTGTAAAGACCATAGCATGTATCAGGCACACCTTAGTCTCCAGACTGACATCTACTGGAGGTAATATCTCATCTGAACTAAGTAATGTATAAGACCTTGGCTCCCCAGCCTAGAAACTATTATTTGTGCTCATTCTAAATGAAAATGAACAAAAAAAATGCAGAAATTATTGAACAATATAATTAATTTCATGTACAGACAATAACTTTGAAGATGATTTAAAAATATCATTCAACAAAGTTCATACTAGAAACCTAGGAGTTTCCTAAGAATACTTGGAACAAAGATATATTTGATATTATCACCTGTATCTTGCACACAAAATAATAAATATAAAAATATTATAAACTACTGAAATTTATTTGAATATATGTTATAAAATCTGTAAATAGTATTGTGAAGAAAGTTATTTACAGATCATTTTTTTTATGAAGAACATATAGAAGAAGTGGTAGTCAGTCATTCAACAGAATGGGATACTGCATAATTTCAAGTACTTAAAAAACATATACCAGAGATTGGTTCAATTGGTCCAAACATACTAATGATTGTGAAGATGTCTAAGGTCAGTGATATGCTCTATTTTATGTGAGGTCACTGTATCTGGAACAACATAATAGGACATACAAACACAATGCAGTATGGTTTTAAAAACTCTAAAAGCTGAGAAAAAGTTACACCAGTCAGATCTTAGAACCCTAATATAGTAGTTAAGGAATTCTCGGTAATTTATATTGCAAAGATAGCAAAGATAACAATCATAAAAGTTGTATCAGGTGCTTTCTAAGATATATTCTTCTATTTTATCTCTAAATTTTAGAATAATCTCCTGAGGTATCTTCAGTTGTATACTGCAGAGCATGAATTGTTTTGTCAAATATGTCTATTGTTGTCGTTATGTGCCACTGAGATACCTGTTACTCATAGCGATACTATGTACAACAGCCCTAAACCTTGCTCTATGCTGTGCCAATTACACTGTCTCTGACACACCTATGCAGATTACCCCAATCACTGAATCAATGCACTTCACAGAGAGTCTTCCTTTCCTGTGCTCTCTCTCTACTTTCCCAAGAATGACATCCCTCTCCAAGGATTGGTCCCTTCTTGCAACATGTCTAAGATGAAACTTCAGAATCCTTGCATCCAAGGAGAAGCCTGGTTTAACCCTCTCCAGAATAAATGTGTTCATTTTCTTAGCAGTCCATGGTATATTAAAAAATTTCTAACATCACAGCTAAAAGGCATCAATTCTCCTTCTGCCATCCTTAGTCATTTTCCTGCTCTCTGATACATAACAAGTGATTGCAAAGACCATGGCCTGTATAAGGTGCACCTTAATCTCCAGAGTGACATCGTTGCTCTTCAGTACTTTGGAGAGGTCCCTAACAGCTGACTTTCCCAATACAATTTGTCTTTTAATTTCCTGGCTGCTGGTGCCAAGAGTGTTGATTTTGGAGCCAAGAAAACTGAAGCTGTTAACAATCTCAATCACTTCATCATTCATCATAATGTTGCCAATTGGACCAATGTTGAGAATCTTTGTTCTCTTTATATTGATCCACAATCCATATTGAAGGCTGAAGTTCATGACCTCCTGCAGCAAGTGTTTCTAGTCTTCCTCAGTTTCAGCAAAGAGGGTTGTGTCATCTGTATAACTCAGATTGTTGATGAATCTTTTTCCAATCCTGCTGCCACGTTTCTCCTCATGCAGCCCAATCTCCTGGATAATCTGTTCCGCATATAGATTGAAAAGGTATGAAGATAAGACACATACCTGGCATATACCCTTCCCAATTTTGAACCATGCAGTGTTTCCTTGCTCTGTTCTGATGACTGACTTGCAATCCAAGTATAGGTTTCACATTAGCACAATCAAGTGTTCTGGGATTCCCATTCTTCTGACCACGGAATATCTATACTAACAAACATTAAATTTTTTTTCTGATTTTGCAAATTTTTTCTTTTTAAATATAGGGAAAAATTAACTGATAAAAGCTATTAATAACATGAATTGTACTTTCAGTGCTGTGATAAAAGATTTACATCTATTCTTTTGATTCTTACAACAGGATAGCTAACACTCTGATTATAATATAAGGTAATAAAAATTAAAATATTAAAAAATGCTATTTTCTAGTCAAAGTTATTCAGGTAATTTAACTGTAGAACTGAACAATAGCTGACCCTTGGCAGGTTTTCAGAGGCAGTAATTGCACTGGAGAAGATTATCCATCCTTCTCCTGGGGAGCAACTGATGGCCTTGAACTGCATGCTTTCGGGATTGCAGCCCAGCTTCTTCTCACTAGGGCACCTGAGCTCCCTATATCATATCTTCTTACTTGGTTTGTTATCTTGAGTATTGCCATTTTATTGTTCTGTTTTATTAGTTTGATTTTAAAACAAAAATATTGATAACATTAAGCCTTTCAAATTCAGCAAGGAATTTCAAATTTAATGTTCATGTAAAATACCTGGGATATGACTATAAGTGAAAAATCAATAACCCACAGACAGTGATTTTAATTCATTGAGCTGGGAGATGCCAAATAAATGGACATGCACAGCTTAGGCAGATGATTTCCAAGCCCAATTTGAGAAGTATTGCCTGGGAGATACTAGTTTTAACTGCAAGGAACCAATTAACAATCATTATCAATATTCAGTGAAACCAGTAGTTGTTTAATACTCAGTAAGTGTTTTGTTAGTCGTTTGTTTACTTTGAGAGGTAATAAAAATGATATGGGGTTGATTATAATAAGGCTCTTTTCTACAAAAGTTAAAACTATTCTAATGCATGAGCATTTGTTTATGTTTATAGAACATTTTCTATTCTTTAATACTCAGCCATCATCAAATATTTGTCTTATAGAAAAATTAATTTAAAAGCATGTCTTCAGTGTATTCAGTATTTCAAATTAATGATATTAGTTTTATGGGCAGACAATCATATCTAATAACATTTCTTCTTTCTACATTTCCAGATGTGACTGTTATATAATATTGTGTTCAGATTAATTTTCTTTATATTTTAATAATGGTGCCCTTATTCCATTACCATATTGAACATACTTATACAACTAACTATATAGAATGTATTTTTCAATATAATTTTATGTTCCAATAATAAGAATCCATTCAGATACATCTCATTTTATTGCATTTCTATTTATTTATTGCAATCAAAAGGCATAGATAGACTATCTTAAAAATTGAAGTGTTTGTGGCAACACTGCATTGAATAAGACTACCAGCATTATTTTTACCAAAAGCATGCTCTCACTTTCCCCCCAGATTAGATTTTTATAAGTCCCACATTTTTTAGCTTTTTCATAATTCCATTGTTCAATTAATAGTGTATGTTGTTGTTATTGTCTGTTGTTGAGTAGGAACAGACACATAGATACCCCATCAGTGGATTTGTGGAGACAGTTAATTGCATGAGAGGAGACTGCACATCTTTCACCCACACAACTGTTGGTGAATTCGAACTGCATGCCTTCAAAATGGCAGCACAATTTCTTCACTAGGCCATAAGAGCTCTCTTAATAGTGTATAGTTTAATATAAACTTTCATATACACTTGGAAAAGATATACATTAAAGATATACTTAAAGATTCTGTGAACAGTTATGACTGCAAATGTTATGTGAACATTATAAATTAAGCTAATAGTGTATCTGACAAATTTAAATATTCTTATTATATGCCACCAAGGAGACTCCTATTCATAGTGACTCTACATACAATTGAGAGAAATACTATTCAAGCCACCTCCACCCTCATAATTTCTGATGTTCTTAAACTCATTCTTGCAGTCCTTGTTTCAATAAATTTTGTTAAAAGTCTTCCTTCAACTACCATCAGCTACTCATATGCTAGTTCAAACTAAAGCTAAAGAAGTTTAAATCAAATCTAAAAGAATAAAAATTTGAGTTCATTCCACCTGAATTTAAAAACCATCTCAGGAGCAGATTTGAGGCTTTGAACATTAATGAAAGAAAACCAGAGATGCTGTGGAGGGATATCTAGGATATAAACTATGATGAATGCAAAAGGTCATTATAAACACAGAAGAAAAAGAAAAGACCAAGATGGATGTCAGAAGAAACTGAATATTGCACTAGAATGCGGGAAGCCAAAACAAAGGAAAGAAATATAGATATTAAGGAGCTAATTATAAGAATTCAAAAGGCAGCTCAGGAAGACAAAGCAAAGTATTTTCATAAACTGTGGAAACAGTTGTAATTGGAAAATCAAATGACCAAACTTGCTTGGTGTTTCTTAAGCTGACAGAACTAACAAACAAATTCAAGCCTTAAGTTTAATACTAAAGGACGCTATGGGCAGAATATTAATAATCTGGGAAGTACTAAAAGAAGGAGGAAAGAGTATACAGTGTCATTGTAAAAAAAAGAGTCATTGCAAAAAAAAAGTTGGCTGACTGAAGAATTTTAAGAAACAATATCTAATCAAAAGGCAATGGTGATATGATGAAGGAGGAAGTATAGGCATCTCTAAGGGACTCATCAAAAAAGTAAAGCCCCATGTATTGATGGAATACTAATTGACATAGTTCAACAAATATACTTCCTTGGACTTGCTTACTAAGTTGTGTCAAGAAATCTGGAGGACAACTACCTGGCCAAATGACTGGAAGAGATTAATATTTATTCCAATTCCAAAAATACGTGACCAAACAGAGAGAGGAAATTATCAAATAATATTGCTTATATAACACACTATAAAATCCTGCTAAATATTATCTAAAAATGACTAAAACAGTACATTTACAGAGAGATACCAGTAATATTAGCTGGGTTTACAAGAGACCATGGCACTGCAGACATTATAGTCAATGTCAGAAGGATCCTGGCTAAAAACAAAGAATAATGTATTTCATAACTATGAAAAAGCATTTGACTGTGTGGATCACAATAAATTATGACTAACTTTGAGGAGAATGGGAACAAACAACACATGACTGTACTCAGAACAGGAAATAGTTCTCAGAACAGAGAAAGGAAACTGTACATGGTTCAAAATCAGGAAGAGAGTGCAACAGGGTTATATCCTGTCTCCATAACTTTTCAGTCTATACGTGGAACAAATCATCTGGGAGACTGGGATTTATGAGCAGAATGTGACATCAGGGAAGAAGACTCATCAACAACTTTCATTATGCAGATGACACAATCTTGCTTGCAGAAACTGAGGACCTGAAGTGCT
>NW_006400003.1:1113393-1117869 GCF_000299155.1 Elephantulus edwardii
GTCGAGGTAAGAGTGTCAGAGTCAGTGAGACTGAATTAGAATAGGACAGGCTTGGTATCTGTTGTACATAGGGTCACTATAAGATGCAGACAACTTGATGTTACATAACAATAACAACAATAACTACACATATATATGTGTCAGTAATGGGATTGTTTTTAAATTTTAAATATTTTCAATCTTTGCACACACACACACACACACATACACACACACACATATAAAATTAGACTGTTGTCAGGGTATGCTGTAAATATAATAATAGTAGTGAGCTCTGGTGGCCTAGTGGCCATTTACTTGGGGACATAATGTATCTCTAGAAATTTTGGACTTGCAGAAATAGATAATGAAAACTTTTCAACAGGAATTACAATAGGTCGAGCAATTTACATTTAGTAGAAATATGGCAGATGGAATCTAAAAAATTAATCCTGCTGTTCATATAAAGTCTCTTATTAGTAGTTCGGCTGCTAGTTTTCTATTGAAATTGAATTCACCAGCTGCTTAGTAGTAGAAGGATAAGAAATTTCCTTCCAGGTACTTTTTTCCTATATAGTTTACAGTTTTGGCAATCTGCCAGAGCGTCAGCTATAATTTGGCTCTGATCAATGATAATGAAATTCATATTAACAGTACCTAAACTCTGATTTAGTAGTACTGGTGACCTAGTGGCAAGAAGATGCACTGCACTCCTGAACATATGCATTTTCGGGCCACTAGCTGCTCTGTGGGATAATGGGCAATCTCCTTCTTTGTTAGTAACTGCCTTTGATAACTCACTGAAGGGTCAGCTATGGGTCAGTTCCTACTTGATAGTGCACAACAACAATAAACTGATTTAGATTTTTAGCCACCAAAACAGAGAGAAAAACAAATGTTTTCTCTTTAAAACCCCACACTTGTATTATTTCTTTTAAATCAGCCCTAGATAACTAAAGTAGACATTATCACTTTTAGCATAAAATAGGAAAAAAAAACTCATAAACATGACAATAATGGTTCCAGGATAGATTTCTCCCTTTCCTTGCAAGAGACTCGGGTTTTATTTCTAGCCAATATATCTCACATGTAGCCAGCATTTGTTGCTCAGAATTGCAGAATCAGAAACTTGATGGAGGGCCAGTACAAATCAGTATCAACTCTATGGTAAAACATTTGGGTTTGTGGGGTTTGTACATTAGAAAATGAAAGAGTGTTGGTAATAAAGTCCTTAGCATGATGCTACTTTAAAAGCCTGACTTTTTCAACAGTTTTAAGATCGCTAGCCTTCTGAAAAAAAAAAAGATTGGCAATATCCTTCCATAAAGAGTTACAACCTCAAGGGAGCTCTGGTGTCCTAGTGGCAAGAAGATGCACTGTAATCCCCAAAGCATATTGTTCGAATCCACCAAATGCTCTGCTGGAGAATGAGGGGCAATCTCGTCCTGTACCAGTCAGATCCAATTTGATGATACACACACAAAAGAACATAAAATAAAATTTTAGAAAAGAGGTACAACCTCAGAAACCTAGTTTTTGTTGTCATGTTCCATTGAGTCAACTTTGACCCATCGGGATCCAATGGTTCTGAATGGACAACAATGTTTCTGAATCTTGCTTTATCATGAGCCTACTTCACTGTCTCTGACACATCTGCTAACATTCCACAGTCACTGTGTTAATCCATCTCATCTAGTGTCTTTCTCTTCTGCACTGATATCCCGTCCATTCAAAGATGATGTCCTTCTCCAAGGACTGGTGCCTCCTGGAGGCATGTTATGTTATGAAAGTTATGTTAGATAAAGTTACAAAATTCTTGCCTCCAATGTGCAAAGTGATTCCACCCTCTCCAAAACAAACCTATTTGTTCTTTTGGCAGCCCATTTAATACTCTTTTCCATACCATGAATAAAAGGTATTGATTCTTCTTCTGTCATATTTATTCACTATCCAGCTCTCAGATGCATAGCTAATAACTGAGGAGACCATAGTCTGGATCAAGCACTCCTTAGTTTATAGACTAACATCATTGCCTTTTAGCACTTTGGAGAGATTGTTGATAGCTAATTTTCCCAATACAACTCCTCTTTTTTGGGAAAGTCTTCTGTCAGGGACCTCTCCAGAGAAAGGCAAAGGTGTCAGCCTAGAGATTAAGGTGCACCTGATCCAGGTCATGGTATTTAAAATTAAGTTGCTATGTATAAGAGAGCTGGACAATGACTAGGGATTATAGAAGAATAATATATGCCTTTGAACTTTGGTGCTGGAGAAGAGTATTGAATATACCATAGACTGCTAAGAGAATGAACAGATTTATCTTGGAGAAGGTGAAACCAGGCTGCTCCTTGAAGGCAAGGATTCTGAAGCTTTATCTGACATAACTATGGGCTTGTTGAAGGGTGTGATCAGTCCTTGGAGAGTTATTCACACTTGGGAAGATAGAGTATCATTGCAGGAGAGGAAGACCCTCGATGAAATGGATTGATTCTGTGACTGTGGTAATGGTAGTAGGTGTATCAGAGACAGTAAATTTGGCTCAGGATAAAGCAGGATTCAGAATTGTTATGTATAGGGTAACTATGAGTCACAAGCTACTTGATGGCACATAACAACAACAACAACTCACCTTTTGACATTTTCACTTCTATTTCCAAGAATGTTGATTGTGGATCCAAGCAAGATAAAATCATTAACAGTCTCAATTGTTTTCTTCACCTATCATGATACTGCCTGTTGGCCCTGTGCTGAGGATCTTTGTTTTCTTGATGTTGAGATGTAATCCATATTGAAGATTGCACTTTTTGACCTTTAGCAGCAAATATTTCAAGTCTTCTTTATTTCCAATGAGCAAAACTGTTTAACCCTGATCCAACATTCTTCTTCATAAAATATATTACTTCAAAACATAGCAGAGGTTTTTTTATGAGTAAAAATTCACTTGGGGGCAATGAGTGAGAGAAAATGTGAATATAAGCTCAAGATGCACAGATTTATTGAATATATCTGCAATTTATTTACCTCTAATTTCAATAACAACCACTTGGCGTTAGGGTCAAATATCAGACCATTATAAAGAAATCAGAATATGAGTTGATTCATGAATTATTCCATTGAATTGACATTAGGACTCATTGCAATTATTTGGAATCTTTGAAAGAAACACTGACATGCTTGCCACTACATGTTAATGAATTTTACATTAGTATGAATCAACTGGAGATCTAGAGCCTTCGTTTATAAATGTCAAGGGTATAATTTTTAACAATGTTTTTAAAAACTATACCTCACTTTGCTATGCTAAAATTGTGGGAAAAGCACCAAATATTCTAGGCTATAATATTATCTCAAAAGTATATACTATTACTTGTTCAAAGTTGCAGATTTAATGGAAATTTTAAAGAGGAAGGCATTGCATTGATCATAAAAGATTATTATTCTTGGTAAGGAAAAAGTCAGTGAAAAAGAAGACTCTTAATAATATAGGTTGATATAATAATTACAACTGTGATCACAAACATAATTAACAACTGTGAAGATAGCAGGATAAGCAGTTTTGAGGAGTGATAGACTGATCAATAAGCATACCTGACTCGTCGACTCAAAAGCTAATATGCTTTGTAAATTTAAAATTACAACCAATAAAGTGGCAACCTCTGATCTACAATGATAAATATTTTATACAGAGTACTATATCACCTTTCTAGTAATTTGATATTTCAGTCATTATAAATTACTACAAAACTTGCAACTTAAAACACTTCTTTTTTTCCACCACCTTCAGTATTAGTCACCTATCCAGGCTTTTATGAGTTCATCTTATTTTTTGTGAGGGTTTTTTTTCTAATATTGGTTTGCATTAAAAATTTGTATACATTGTGTCTCATTCATGTTGATTGTTTCTTATTTAAAAAACCCACTTCTTTATGTTTTTTTGTGTTAGAAGTCTGGCTCAGGTTTTAATAGGATAAAAGTTATATGCTGATAGGAGTGTGTACGCTTCTTGAAGTTTAATGCGTCAAACTGAGGCTTTAATTTTCCCTTCTGTTCTTTTAGCTGTATAAATGCTGATTATGTTCTTCCCTTTTGTTTTTCCATCTCCAGGTTTTTGCACATTTGATTTAATTTCTTTCACTTATTATTAATAACATTCTTCCTTTGAAATTTGTCATTCAGCTCTTTTACTTCATTGTTCCTTTAGTTCATTTGAGGTACTTGTGTTCAAGGGTAAGTTTCAGTCTCTTGAAATCATATTTTATTCATCTTTTGTTTCTTTTATGTTTTTAATGACCTTTAATTTTTTCCATGTCTGATGAGTTGGAGTCAGAAAATCAAAGGGGCCACACTTGCTCAGCATTTCTTAAGCTCAAGGAACTGAAGAACAAATTTAAACCTCAAGTTGCTATAATCAAGGATGCTTTAGGCAGAATATTAAATAATCCAGGAAGTATTAAAAGAAGATGGAAAGAATATACTGAGTCACTGTATCAAAAGGAATTG
>NW_006400003.1:1123381-1129972 GCF_000299155.1 Elephantulus edwardii
CTATGAGTCGAAAACGACTCGACAGCACATAACAACAACAAACAACAATGTATCTCAAGAAATTTTGGACTTGCAGAAACCGATTAATTGAAATTTATCAACAGCTATTACATCGGTTGAGCGGTATAAGCTTAGTACGATGCATGAAAGATGGAATACAAAAAATGAATTTTGCTGTTTATATAAAGTCACTTGTTAGTCAGCTGGTAGTTTTATATTGCCAACTGTGCTTTCTGTATTTCTTTACTCAGTCTTCCACAGACTTAGAAGAAAATAAGCCATAGAAGACCATAGAACTGCTGCGTTCTCACCGATGTTTCTTAATACTCAACAAAAGAAAACGGGGAAATGAAGGATCCCTGAAGCTTTAATGGCAATATTGAGGTGTCTGCTGTATGAGGAAATTCAGGAACTCTGAGAACTTGCATGCAAGGGACACTTAAGAATGTGGGGGCTGCTAACGGTCCTGACTTTGTTCCAGAAATTGCTCTGCATCAGCACTCCCTGATGAGCTGTTTTACCCCCAACGGTTAAGCTCTCTGAGAAAAGTTCTGAAGGCTATGGAATGTTTCCAAGTATATGCCCTAGAACACTTTGATTCAGTAGTCTTTCATCAGACTTATTTAACCATTGCTTTCGCAAGTCAAAATATAGTGAGAGAACAGATTCTTAGGTAGTTTAAAATAACTTGCTCTAGCCAAAATAAATTTTGTTTTAAATATTCAAGAAATATATTTTGTGCAATATGATCTCCTACTTTTATACTATATGTTTTATCTACTTTCACTATCAAATAAATATGTCCTTCTTAGTCTTCATCAATTATGCCAGAGAGTATATGAAAGCCTTGCAGGGTAGAATGACTTCGACCCATAACAAGCTTTACAGAAGTAGAAGGAATATATACTGTTTCTACATTTTTACAGTATACTCAGTATAGTATGAATTAACTATACTTAAAGGAAAATTTTTTATCTAGCAATAACAGAATTTTGTTATTGTTGTTAAGCATTGTCGAGTCATAAATGACTCATAGCAACACTATAAATAAAATACCTGAGCACTTTTATAGCTTTGATCATTTCTCTAAGTTCATAGGGTTTCTGGAGGCAAGCTGTTTCAGAAGTGGAAGCCACTCCTACTTCCAAGCTTGTTTTAATTGGGTAGTTCCACCAAACACTGTCCACCATGTGTAACCATTACCGCATTTGACACATCAGCGACATAATATTCAGCAACACAGCAACCACAAGTTACCTCTGTACAGCAAATGGACAAACCAGTACTATGCCACTTAGGACAATGACTAAAAAACAATTAAAACCATACCTGAGGATCACAGACTAAAATCACCTGCCTGTGGCTTGGTAACATCACTTTCTGTCTACTAGGCCAATTGAGCTCTATGTTGTTGTTATTTTGTAATGTGTCATCGATTAAAACAAGCTTGGAAGCAGGAGTGGCATCCACTTCCCAAATAGCTTGCCTCTGAAAACTCTTTGAACCTGGAGAAGTGATGTAAGATATACAAATGTTCAGGTTTTCATTAATAGGGTTGCTATAAGTCGCCTATGACTCGACTCCTCCTATCCTGAAGTCAGGTTCTTCTTCATAGAGTGTAGCTTCTTGAATGATTTTCTCAGCATGCACATCTAATATATATATGGAGAAATGATTAAATCCTAATGTACACTTAAGTGAATTTTCACATATGTTGAATTCTAAAATTTCTACTTGGCTAATTTTAGAATTCTTTTATCTACATGGATTTTCTATTTATTCAATGATGGTGTATTTCTGTTACTTTATCATAATTATAATTACAAAACTCTTTACTATCCTGTTGGAAGTGATTCATAGGGTTTTTTTTGTACCATGGTGTTACTGATGTATTCAAAACATAACACAGGTGCCAGCATTGGGTTCGTAGTGCATCTCTCTTAGAATGAGGCCACCAAGTTACTCATGGCTATAATGTTGCTGTTGTTATCTACTGCAGAATAAGAACCAAGTTTTGGTTGGTGCTTCTGATTTTCAGAGTCTCAATCAGATGGGAGGATATTGCTTAATTTTATCCCTTGTAACAGCTAGTGGATTTGAACTGCAGTTCGTTATGTTGTCAGTACAACTCTCTATTTGTCTCATAATTATATAGTAAGTTTCATCTTTAATTTTCCCCATTAATTGCCTTTCATCTCAAAATATGCCATTTTTTTCTGTATATTTTCTTATTTTATTAATTCTGGAATACATTCTCATACTTAAAATTATTAATGCTGTAACAACTTGATTTTGATATATTTCATAGTTGTTGTTGTTTTTAAGTGCTGTTGTGTTAAATATAACTCATAATGACTCTATGAACAACAGGTCTATACCCTGTCTTTTCCTGTGCCATCTTCACAATCTCTGACATACTCAAGTCCATTGTTGTAGTTCTTGTGTCAGTCTACCTAGCTGAGGATTAATATATTCGTCACTGCCCCAACACATTATCGAGGTAGCAACATGCCTAAAAGGTGAGATAAAGTTTTATCATGTTTATATCCAAGGAGCATTCTTGCTGCACCTTCTCCAAAATGAATCTGTTTGTTGTTTTGGCATTTTATGGGAACTTCATCACTCTTCTACAAAGGTATCAGTTCTTCTGTCTAGCTTTCAGATGCATAGCAGGTGATTGAAAATAGACTGAGTCATGCACACCTTAGTCTTCAAAGTGATATCATTGACTTTCAATATTTTGGAGAAGGTCTTGTGGTCTCAGAAACCTTGAAAATTGGCTTTTCTAGACATTGTGTTAGGCTCTATTCAGGGCTGGATTTGGTCTCCAGCTACCTTAACTGCATATACATGGTCTTGCAAATAATCAGCAGTTGTGGAATCAATATAAGAGCGTGCCTTCCATGCTGTCAACAACTGTGATGATGGTGGTGGAGAGAGAGTGAAGTGACAGTGGAATTGTTGTGGAAAGACTGTGGCAAGATGTAAATAGAGGAACCCTGAAGATAAAGGCCACTGTTAAAGGTTTTGCTTGCAGGATGATTGAAGGAAAATGGTGATTTATAAGCGCTCTGAGATAAAGTTTGCTGTATGATTGAGGAAACCAGAAGCTTCTGGCGTTTGTGCTGTTGAACTGAAGCTAGATTTTCCCTAGGTGAGGAATTTTACCTTGTTAATCTGGTTTGAGAATCCTGGACTAAGTCTGGACTTGCACTGTATTATGTTCTTTGCCTTCTGACTCTCCAATCTATTTCCCTACTAAACCCTACAACTACGAGTAAGGTCTATGAGTCTTAAAACAAATGTCAGTGCTAATGATTGCTTAAAATATGTGCAGGAGCAGGTAGTGTGACAGGTCTGACGATGTTGCTCCTTGTGTGTTGCTGTGAGCATTATTGATGATGACAGTCCTTCTTTACCAAGTAGGTAAAATCAGACCCACCTTAATGTTATCATTCCTCCTTTTGCAGTCTTTGACTGTAGACTTTCCCAGTGCAATGCATCTCCCAATCTCCTATCTGCTGGTACAAAGAGTATTGATTATGGATCCAAGTAAGATGAGTTATTGAAAGTTTCAATCTTTCCTCCATCTATCATGATTTTGCATACAAGTCCAGTGGCTAGAATTTTTTGTCGATGTTGAGATGCTACTTATACTAAAGACTGCAATTTTCCATTTTCTACAGCAAGTGCTTATATCTTCCTCACTATCAGCAAGCAAAGTTGTGTCATCCACATAGCACAGGTTATTGATGAGTCTTCCTTCAATCCTGGTTTCACATTCTTCTTAATAGAGTCCAGTTTATCAAATAATACGCTCAACATATAGACCAAATAGGTTTGAAGACAGGATACAACCCCAATGCACATCTTTCCTAATTTTAAATGACATGTTGCTTCCTGTTCTCTTTACATAGCAGCCTCCTTCTTTTTGTGTATAAGTTTTACAGGAGCACAATTAAGTGCTCTGGGATTCTCAATCTTCCCTATATTAGCCATAATTTGTTATGATTCACAGTAAGATTCCTTTGCATAGTGAATAAACAGATATTTTTAATAGGTAATGTAAGGTCGGAAAGGAAGGACAGTACCTAATTCAGGCCAAGGAAGACAGTTTATTGAGGAGAAACTGCTGGGCTGACTCTAGAGACCAGTAGCTACTTAAAGTTAGAGTGGAGTTATATTGTCTTATGAGGAAATTGGGGAGTTAGGATGTTCACAGCTGCTGGGTACCAGATAAGGGATCAGGTCAGGAGTCACAGATAATTATTACTGGGAATAGGAGGTGAAATAGTTTTCCAGCTGTAACAGAGATAAACAGAGTTGCAGCAGCTGCTTTGATAATTTCTGTGGCTATTCTGGGGAGAGTGAGAGCAGCTCCCCAGCCCTAATAGGTAATGAGTTAAATTTTATTAAATTTAAACTCTAATTTGTCAATTGTGAGTGGTAGCTCATATATAATTCTAGATTGATTTCAGTTCTCCTTGTCATTGTTCATGAGGCAGTCAATGACCTAAACTATTTTTATGAAGAGAAATTGCAATCTCTCTGATCTGACTCTCCCCTTTCCAGAATAGCATACTCCCTTTCCTGTAGCCTTCATTGCCCAGGTTTTTTTATATCTTGTTTATTTGGCCAAAATTTGTTTGAATTTTTATTCCATGATACATTTAATATTCTCTTTCAATAAACTTAATAAGATAAAAAATTGCTATTCCTTATTTATTATCTATTATTTACTTGAGTATGAAATGAGCAAAAGATATATTTATTAAAAGAAGCAAAACCAGAATATTTCTTTGAAACAAGAATAATAAGACTTATCTCATATACTTTTGAGTATGTTATCAGGAGGGGTCAGTCTCTGGAGAAGAGTATCATGCATAGAAAAATGCTGGGTCATAAAAAAGAGGAAGATCCCTCAAGAGAGGATTTGACACAGTGATCATAACTATGAGCTCAAGGAAGTACAGCAGAGATCAGGAAGATGACACAAAACAGTGCAAGATTTCATTTTATTCTACATATGGTCATTCTTAGACTCAACTCTATAGCTCTTAACAAAAATAATAACTGTAAGAAATGACAGTGGAGTTTCTTTAGAAGTTTTAACTCATCTACCATCTTCCATTCAAATTAAGCCAAAGATATAAAAACGGGAAAATTACCAATGCCAATATCTTTGCCAAATTTCAATAGTTCCCCAAATTTTGCCTGTTTCTATTCAGTCTCAAGATACTAATAATAATTGTGCTTTATTTTCTCTCTCTTTCTATGTTCTTTCATTTCCCCCTAAATTTTATAAGTATTAACTGTAAGATGGTAGATTAGTTTGTAAATCTGTCTTTAGAGACATACAACAAGCTACAGACAATCTTTTAAAGCAGCCAGTATAATTTTAGAAGACAGAAGTTAAATATATTGGAAATTTTAGCTTCCTCCTCTGCTAAACATGCAAGTAAAATCAAAGAGGTAGATTCAGAAGCCTATTGGTATGGAATAATATTCAGAGAAGTATATTTATGAGATATATGTTGAAAAACTAAACATTTACATTTGTCTCTCTAAAATAATTATTATTCTGTCATGTAGCAATGTTTCTAGCAATAATTGTTTCCACTATCATCTGAACTTTCACTATTATTATTATTACATAAGCACTTTTGTTTTATCCTTAATTTTGGACATTTGTTTTCATATGTAATTTGGGTATTTGGAAAAAAATCCCTATGAACTTTAATTTATCATTTAGAAATAATTTCTAAAATTCAAATGTCTATCATTTAGAACATTAACTGGCATTGAAATAGATGACTTAAAGTCTTAATATTTGATTAGTGAAGGAATAACTTCCTCTGTTAGGCAATGACAATGGGTTTATTTATGCAGTTGTTATATACCATCAAATTGCCTTTGACTCATAATGATCCTATGTGCAATAACTCCGAACTCAGCCCTATTCTGATCCAGTCTCACTCTCTCTGAAACATCTACCTTTTTTTTCCAAGCTACTGTGTCAATCCACACCTTCTAAGGTCTACCTTTCCTGTGCTGTCCCTCTCTCCTTCTAAGAATGATGCCCTTCTCCAAGACTGGTCCATCCTGGTCATGTGCCCAAAGTATGAGAGATGGAGCTTCAAAATCCTTGTCTTCAAGAAGAAACTTGATTTCATCCTTTTCAAGATAGACATGTTTGTTCTCTTGGTGTTCCATAGGGTCAATACTCTTCTCTAGCACCACAACTCAAAGAAATTGATCTGTCTTCAGTCTTCCTTAGTCATTATCCAGTTCTCTAATGTATAGCAGTAATTGCAAAGTAATTGCACCTTAGTCTCTAGACTGACATCATTGCTCTACAATTTTTAAGACTTCCATAAAATCAGATTTTCCTAATACAATTCATTTTTTTATTTAGGGACCTCTCCAAAGTACTGAAGAGCAATGGTGTCTCTCTGGAGACTAAGGTGCATCTGACACAGGCCATGGTATTCGCAATCACTTGTTATGCATCAGAGAGTTGAACAATGACCAAGGAGGATAGAAGGAGAATAGATGCCTTTGAGCTGTGGTGCTGGAGAAGAGTATTGAGAA
>NW_006400003.1:1130280-1137454 GCF_000299155.1 Elephantulus edwardii
TACATAGGGTCGCTATGAGTCGCAAGCGACTCGACGGCACATAACAACAACAACAACAACTGCTGTTGTCAAAAGCATTGATTGTTGTGCTGAGAAAGGTTAACCTACTTACAAACTCAATCTCTTCTCTCTCTATTATGGTACTCTCATCTTGCTCAGTGGTGAGAATCTTTGTCTTCTTGATGTTAAGCTTCAATCTATATTGAAAACTATTAGTCCCTGAACTACTGCAATAAATGCTTCAGTTCTCCCTCAGTTTTGATGAGCAAGATTGTGTTATCTGCATAATGCAGGTTGTTGATGAGTCTTCTCCTAATCCTAACACCTCATTCTTCCTCATAAATTTCAGCCTCAGAAATGATCTGCTTCTCACATAGATTGAAAAGGTATGGAGACAGGATGCATCCTTGACACACTCCTTTCCCGATTTTAAATTATGCAGTGTTTCCTTGCTCTGTTTTGAGGATTGCTTCCTAGTCCAAATAAGGTCCACTTGAGCAAAATCAAATGTTCTTGGATTTCCATTCTTTTCAAGGTTAGCCACAGTTTGTTAAAAAAAAAAAAGTGATCCAAAAGAGTATGGAAATATCACTAATATCACAAGTAAAATCCTGCTGAAGATTATCCCAAAAATCCTGTAAAAGTATATTTCCAGAAATACAAGCTGGTTTTTAGACGATGTGGTGACATTACAGACATTATCACCAATGTCAGGTGGATCTTGGTTGAAAGCAAAGGGTACCAGAGGATGTATATATGTGCTTCATTGAGTTTGCAAAGGCATTTGACTGTATGGATCACAATATTTAGGCAATGGGATACTAAAAAATGGCATAAACTAAAATATTATTTGAAAACTTAGAATTAACTTTTACACAACCAATCTTTGTTAGATTATCAGATTAAAAAGAATGTAAATAAATAAATTTCTAAAATTTTGACTGCACAGCTTACTTTCGTTAATCTTATCTGGTAAGCAAAAAAAAGTGATTTTCAGTGCTTTCTTTCTTAATTGTAAACAATGAAAATATTTTTCCATTTTGACCATTATCTATATACTTAAAACACATTTCAATGATTATTATCTCTGATGTTCTTTCCTATTAATATTGTTCCTCCTCTATTTATATTTACATTTTAAAATATTACATTTGCAGCAAAAATGAAATATAATAAAATTAATAGTGCTATTTAAGCATGAGTCAGAGTCTTGTGGTAGTTAGATTTGTTTTTATTATTGTTTTTAGGCTTCATTAAGTCAAGTATGTCAGCGACACTAATGTACAAAAGCATGAAAACCACTTTCTGGCTGATGCTACATGAATAATCTTTTTTTGTGCTTGAGCACACTGTTGCAACCACTGTGCCAATCTATCTCCTTGAAAATCTTCTTTTTACAAATTATGTGCCTTAAGAAGTATTATATCTTTCTCCAGGGACTGTCTTTCTTCTCTCCCCCAGATAACATGGCCAAATATTTGAGAGAACATTTTACTATGCTTGCCCTGAGAGAGCATTTTGGCTTAGCCTATTCAAAACCAATTTAATGATTTGTAAGTTTGGTAAATTAAAATAAAAATAAGATGACAAAGTTTAGATCAAAATAGTGGATTTTAAAGTACTAAGGTTTGTCAATGGTTTTTTTTGTTTGTTTGTTTTTTGTTTTTAATGCATGGCCGTGCTTTGTAAGAGTTGAGTATATTAATATTTGTAACCAGAAACCAGGAAAACATAACCACTGTTCAACTGATTTTTTTAGATTATTATGTGAGGCACTCCCTAGGTAAATGTTCAATTATTTGTTGTCATTGCTTCCCTTTCATAACCTTTGAAAGCATTTTGCTTTTTGGATATAGCCTTTAACTGTTTGTTCTCTAGAAAATAACTTGAAAGTTCGTCTGATAATTATTATCCAGTAAGTACTTTTCAAAACTGAATTGAAATATAAGAAGTACATTAGAAGTTCCATGGTTCCAGATATATACATATATTTTTTTCTTTTAATATGACAAACAATATTCTCAAGACATCTTTTATTACTTTATATTTTTTAATTTCAAATGAAAAATTTCTCACTGATGGGATTTTTTTAGAAAATTAGTTTTTATTTTTCCATATAATCATTCATATACAGCTGCTTCAAAAGAGGAAGATAGGAAATCTCCTCCCATGCAATTAACTGCCTTTGAAAACTCTCCAGAGGGTCAGTTATGGGTCAGTTTGGACTTGATTGTACACACCACCAACATATTGTGTTTTAAGCAGTCATTTATAAACATTGAATTTTATATATTCATTTATTACTGATCTATGCATATAATAATAAGTATGATAATGCACTGATAATAATGAGTGACTGTAATGCAAAATTTTAAGGTAAGAAAAAAGGATCAGTAGTCAGAAAATACAGATTTGGTGACAGATGAGGCTGGAAATACAGTGATGGAATTTGGTACAGTACAATCAATGATTTACTCATTGCAAATACATTTTATAAAGTATAAAAACAGCAACTATGCACATGGATCTTACCTGATAGTGTACACAGGAGTCAGATTGATTACATCTGTGGAAAGAATCTACAAACTGGAGAAGCTCAGCATCAGCAGTGAAAGCTATGCCAGATGACTATTGTGGAATAGATCATCAACTAAATCACGTTCAAGGTGAAACGGAAGATAATGAAAACTAACTCAAATCTACAAGAACCAAAATTTGAACTTGAATCTATCCCACTTGAATTTGAAAACCAACTCAAGAAGAGATTTGAGAACTTGTAATTAATAAAGACCAAACCAGCTGTGGGAGGATATCAAGAGTATCATCAAGGAAGAATGCAAAATGTCATTACAATGACAGAGGAGGGAAAAAAAGACCGAGATGGATGCCAGAAGGAACTGTGAATATTGCACTAGAATTTGCCAAGAACAAAAAGCCGAGGGAAGAAATCAGGAAATTAAGGAGTTTAACAGAAGATTTTAAATGGCAGATCAGAAGACAAAGCAAAATATTATAATAAAATGTGCAAAGAACTGGAGTCAGAAAATCAAAAGGGACAAACTCACTCACTCAGCATTTCTCAAGCTGAAGTAACTACAGAGCAAAGCCTCAAGTGCCAATAATTAAAGATGCTATATATAGAATAGTTAATGATCCAGGAGCATCAAACGAAGATGGAAATAATACAGAGTCATTAAATTATAAAGAATTCACTGATATAGAAGAATTTCATGAAACAATATATGGCAAAGAGGCTATTGTGGTCAAGGAGAAAGGGATCTGTGTTTATTCCCATTAAAAAAAAAAGGTGATCCAACAAGGTGTGGAAATTATTGAAAATATTACTAATATTAGACACAAGCAAAATCCTGCTGAAGATTACCCAAAAATAATCGGAACAGTACAGCAACAAAAAACTATCAGAAATGCAAGCTGCATTTAGAAGATGCCATTTTTAGGAACATTATAGCCAATGTAAGATGGAATTTGACTAAAAGCAGAGAGACCCAGAGGAATGGCAATATGTATTTCATTGACTATGCAAAGGCATTTGACTGTGTACAGAGATCAAAACAGATTGTGGCTGACCTTGAAAAGAATGGGCCCAGAACACTTGATTGTGTCAATGTGAAGTCTAGAGTTGGATGAGGAAGCAGCCGCTAGAATAGAGCAAGGAAACAATGTATAGTTCAAAATCAGGAAAGGAGTGACTCAAGGATGTGTCCTGTCTCTATCCTTTTTCAATCTATCTACAGAACAGATCATCTGGGAGCCTGGACTTTATGTTGAGTAATGTGACATCTTACAGCTAATGTCAGAGGGATCTTGTTTGAAAGCAGAGAATACCAGAGGAATGTCTGTCTGTGTTTTATTGACTATACAAAAGCATTTGACTGTGTGGATCACAACAAAATTGTGATTGACTCTGAAAAGAATGAGGATCCCAGAACACTTGATTGTGCTTATGTGGAACTTATACTTGGACCAGGAGGCATTTGTTAGAATAGAGTAAGGAAACACTGTATGGTTCAAAATAGGGAAGGGTATGTATCAAGGATATGTCCTATCCCCATATCTTTTCAATCTACATGTGGAAAAGATGAAGTGTGGCATCAGGATTGGTAGACTCATCAACAATCTGTCTTATGCAGATGACACAACCCTGCTAGCTAAAACTGGGGAAGACCTGAAGCGCTTGCTGAGGAGGACCAAGGACTGCAGCCCTCAGTATCGATTGATGTTCAACATCAATAAAACAAAATTTCTTACCACTGGGCCGTTTGGCAACATCATGATGGATGATGAAGAGACTGAGATTGTTAACAGCTTCAGTTTGCTGGCTCTACAATCAACACGCTTTGTACCAGCAGCCAGGAAATTAAAAGACAAATTGCATTGGGAAAGTCTGCTGTCAGGGATCTCTTCAAGGTGCTGACGAGACACAATGCCATTCTGGAAACTAAGGTGCACCTGATACAGGCCATAGTCTTTGCAATTACTTGCTATGCATCAGAGATCTGGACAGTGATTAGGGATGATAGAAGGAGAGTTGATGCCTTTGAACTTTGGCTCTGGAGAAATGTATTTAATATAGCATAGATTGCTATAAGAACAAGCAAGTTCATCCTAGAGAGAGTCAAGCCAGGCTGCTCCTTGTAGGCAAGGATTCTGAAGGTTTATTTGATTTACTTTGAACATGTTCAAAGGTGGGATCAGTCCTTGAAGAGTGATGTCATTCTTGGGAGGGTGGAGGGAGAGCACAGGAGAGGATGACTCCAGATGAAATGGATTGATTCTGCCACTGAGGTAATGGGGATAGACATATTGGAAACAATAAGATTGACAAGGGATAGAGTAGAGTTTAGGGCTGTTGTACATAGGGTTACTATGAATTACAAGCGACTTGACTGCACGTAACAAACAACAACAACAACAATGTGGCTTCAGGATTAGAAGAAGACTCATCAATTACTTATGTTATGCATGTAACACAACCTTGCTTAATAAAATCTATGAGGAACTGAAGCATTTGTTGAAGAATATAAAGGACTACTTTTCAATGGATTGGAGTTCAACATCAAGTAAGCATTGATTCTCACCACTAGACCAATTGGTAGCACCATGATAGAAGAAGAGATTGATATTGTTAACAATTTCATTTTGCTCAGGCTCAAAGTTAACTCTCTTGGCACCAGTAGATAGGATTTAAAAGACAAGTTGCATTATGAAATTTCATTCTCAGAGATCTCTCCATAGTGCTGAAGGGAAAGGATGTCATTCAAGAGATTAAGGTGCACTGGATCTAGGCTATAGTTTAAGTAACTACTTGCTATGCATTGATAACTGGACAATAATTAAGGGTAACAGAAAAATTGAGTGAAGTATTTCAATCAGCAGAACGTTCTCTAGATTTTTCCATATTACACAGTTATTTTAAAATTTCCTGTTTCTTAGTGTTGCATAATATTCTGTTGTATAAATGTACCACACTTAATCCATTCATTTGTTGGTAGACATTAGGTTTGTTTATATTTTCTTGCTATTGTGAATAATGTTACTGTGACCATGGTGTTTTCGTGGAGTCATTACTGACTCATAGATAACTCTCCAGCAAGTTTTCAAAGTTGTAAATTGCATTGGAGTTTATTGTTCAGCTTTCATCTTTGTAACATCTGGGAGCTTCAAACTATGTACCTTTTGACTGGCAGCACAGCTCATTACCACTAGGCTACCAGAACTCCCAGCTATGAACATAAATGTACCTATTTCCATTCATGTCTCATTTATGATTCCCTTGAGGTATATGGGACCTCATACTTGGGAGGGTGGAGGGACAGCACTGGGGAAGAGGACCCTCAATGAGATAGATTGATTCAGTGATTGTGGTAATGGGAGCATGTGTGTCAGAGACAATAAGATCGGCACAAGGTAGAGCAGTGTTTAGAGCTGTTGTACATAGTGTTGCTATAAGTCATATGCAACTCAACGGCACATAACAACAACAAAAACAGTATTCCTAACAGTGGAATAGCTCTATCATGTCAGATTTCTATATTCAACTTTATGAGGAAATGTAACATTTTCTTTCATAGCAATTGTACCTTTTTATAATTCCACTAGCGGTTCAAAAGAGTTGCAGTCTCTCATATGCTCTCTAGTATTTGCTGTTTGCTGTGTTAATATCTCATTGTTGTTTACATATTGCTTTGCATACAAAATTTGTGTTTCAGATAATCTTTCATTTACATTGTATTTCATACATTCATATACATTGTGTTTTATAGAATTAATTACTATAGATCTGTGCCTGTTATAATGTTATCTTCTTAAGTCTGCACTTGAATTTCTCCTATTTTTTACCACCTCTCCTCTGCCCTTTGAACTCTGTTATCCCAGTGGTTTTCTCCCTTTTCATCTTCTGCTCCTTTCGCCCTTCCTTCTTCCCCTTTTAGACACTTATACACACCTTATACTTCTGTTTTTACAATAATGTTCTTATGTGATATCCGTCCTTATGAGATTTGGTTTACTCAGTGTAATCATCTAATGATATCTAGACTCTCTCATATTATATAGTATTTTACAAATCATTGTTCCTTAGCATTGCATAGCACTTTATTATTTAGCTATACCACAATCTCTCATTCCATTTGTTTATTGAAGGGCATTGGGAGTTTTTCCATTTTCTTGCTATTGTGAATAATGTTGCTATGAACATACGTGTGTATGTCTCCAGTTGTGTTTCAGTTCCATTTCCCTTGATATATATTCCTTAAAGTGGAACAGCTGGGTCATATGAGAATTCTATGTTCAGCTTTTTGATGAGACATCAAACTGCCTTCCAGAGTGCTCCATTTTCTGATTTAAACGGTCAAAAACATAAGAATAGAAAACAATTTCCTCAACACAGTGATAACTATGTATGCAAAGCCAAGAGCCAACATCATTTACAATGAAGAACGAATAAAGGCCTTCCCCTTGAAAACAGATACCAGAGAAGAATGTCCACTGTAATTCCTATTCAATATTTTATTAGAAGTACTTGCTAAGGCAGTGAGAAAAGAGAAGGAAATAAAGGACATCCAAATTGGTAAAGAGATGGTAAAGCTGTTGCTATGTATAGATGACATGATGGTGTGATAGTGTACACCTAAACCCCCAAAGATACTGAACA
>NW_006400003.1:1137605-1138991 GCF_000299155.1 Elephantulus edwardii
AAGAAAGCAATACCATTTACAATGTTCTTGTTTCTGTTAGATACCACTAAGATTAGTACAACTCATAGCAATCCTATTAACAAAAGATCTGAACCCTGTTCTATCCTGCACCATTCTCACACTTCATGACACACAAGAGAGCATTGCAGCAGTCACCATGTCATTCCACCTGGTTGAGGATCTTCTTCTCATTCACTGATCCTCCACAGTTCCCACCATCATGTCCTTCCCTAAGGAATAGCCCTTCCTAGCAGCATGCCCAAAGTATATGAGTCAAAGTCTCATCATTCCTGCCTTTAAAAATACTCTAGCTGCACCTTTTGCAAGATATATTCCTTTGTTCTCTTGGCTATACATGGGATGTTCAGTGTTCTTCTTTAACACTACAGCTCAAAGGCCTCAATTATTTTTCTGTCATCCCCATTCACTGTCCAGTTCTCAGATACATAGCAAGTAATCAGAAAGACCATGGCCTAAATCAGACACATATTAATCGTCAAACTAACACCATTACCCCTCAATAATTTGGAGAGGTCCCTATCTGCAGATTTTCCCAGTGTAGTATTTCTCCTTATTTCCTGAATGCTGGTATCAAGGGTGATAATTGTGGATGCAAGCAAGATTAAGCTGTTGACAGTTTCAATCTTTTAATCTTTCCTCCATCCATCATGACGTTGTCTATTGATTCATCGGTAAGAATCTTTGTTTTCTTGATATTGAGATGCAATACATATTGAAGGCTGCATTTCTTACTCTTCTGCAACAAGTGTTTCAAGTTCTACTCACTTTCAGCAAGTAAAGTTGTGCCATCTGCATAATGCAAGTTATCCTGAAGCCATACTCCTCTTCATAGAGAATAGCTTCTCAGATAATTTGTTCAATATACAGATTAAATAGGTATGGAGGAAAAAAATACAACCCTGACACACTCTCTTTTTAACTTTAAACCATGCAGTGTTTCCCTGATCTGTTCACACAACTGCTTTCTGGTTCAAGTATAGGTTACACATGAGCACGATTAAGTGCTCTGGTATTCCCATTCTTCTCGATGTCATCCACAACTTGCTATGATCCACACAGTCAAATGCCTTTGCATAATCAATAAAGCATAAATACACATTCTTCTGGCATTCTTTACTTGCAGCAATGAACCATCAGACATCAGCAATGATATCCGCCATTGCCTCTTCTAAATCCTGCTTGAGCTTCTGTAAGTTCTCTATCTAATGTACTGGGTGCCTTCAGATTGCAGTGCAGTTTCTTACCACTAGATCTCCAGACAATGAGTCAGAATTTTTCACTAACAATAGGCTTACTGGATGAAATATGTTTATGGCATTGAAGTCTATGGAGGAGAGAATAGTCTAAAAGTATTATATTTTAGGG
>NW_006400003.1:1146537-1152183 GCF_000299155.1 Elephantulus edwardii
TAAGCCACAACTTGTTATGACCCACACAGTCAATTGCTTTTGCGTGATCAATAAAGCATAAATACACATTCTTCTGGTATTTACTTTAAGCTAGGATCAGTCTGAAATCAGCAATGATATCTGCCACAGCATCTTCTAAGCTCTGCTTGAACTTCTGGAATTTCCCTATCTATGCATTGGACTGTTTTTGAATGATTTCCAGCAATATTTTACTTCCATGTGATATTAATGGTGTTTTTGGAAGTTTCTATAAGCTTGGAAGCAGGAGTGGCATTCCCTCCTGAAATAGCTTGCCTCCAGAAACCTGTGCGACTGGAGAAAAGATTAAAGTTATACAAGTGTCCAGGTCTTTTGCCCATAGGGTTGCTATTAGTCATCTATGACACGACAGCACCTACCAACAATAACACACATTTATTTGGATCACAGTTTTAGGAATTGGAGCTAACATGGACCTCTTACAATCTGTTGATTAGATAGCTGTCCTCCAAATTTCCTTTCATTGACTGGTGAGTGCGTGCAAGGCTGCAGTTTTTTAATTGAAACAAATCAATTGATACCGTATCAATTCCTGGGGAATTATTTTCTGCCATTGTCTTCAGTGCAGATTCTACTTCCTCCCTCATTAACATGTGGCTGACTCTGAGATGAATGGAAATTCTAGAACACTTGATTGTGCTTTTGCAAAACCTGTACTTGGACCAAGAGGCAGTTGTCAGAACAAAGCAATGAGACACTGCATTGTTAAAACTTGGTAAGGGTATATGCCAGGGATGTGTACTATCTCTATACCTTTTCAAATACTATCTAGAACATATTATACTGGAGGCTGGGCTCTATGAGGAGAAATGTGGCATCGACAATCTATGTTATACAGATGATACAACCCTGCTTGCTGCAACTGAGAAGGACCTGAAGTGCTTGCTTCAGAAGGTCAAGGACTACAGCTTTCAATATGGATTTAGGCTTAATATCAAGAAAACAAATATTCTCACCATTTGACCAATTGGCAGCATCGTAATAGATGGTGAAGAGATTGAGATTTTTAACAGTTTTCCTTTACTTGGCTCCACAATCAACATTGTTGGTACCAGCAACCTAGAAATTAAAAGACATATTACATTGGGGAAGTCTTCCACAAGAGACCTCTCCAAAGTACTGGAGAACAATGGTGTCAGTCTAGAGACTAAGGTGTGCCTGATCTAAGCTATAGTCTTTGCAATTACTTGTTACACATCAGAACATCTGACATATTTTGGGCACGTTGCAAAGTGAGATCCTTGGAGAGGGGCATCATGTTTGGGAAGGTAGAAGTACTACACAAGAGAGGAAGATCCTCCACGAGATGGATTGATTTAGTGACTGTGGTATTGGGGGTAGATGTTTCAGAGACAATAAGATTTGCACAGGATAGAGCAGGATTAAGGGCTATTGTACATGGGTCGCTATGAGTTACAGGTGACTCAATGGCACATGACAGCAGCAACAACTTGTTCATATGGTACTTCCTGAAATTTTTCAGTGTAAGTTCTGTCTGCAACAGTGACTGTGTGGATTCCCTCCATCTTCATTTGATGTTTCTGTGTCGTTCAATATATTGCCCATAGTATCTGAATATTGTGACATGAGGCTTAAATTTGCTTTTCAATTATTTTAGCTTGAGAAATGCAGAACGAGTTTTTACCTTTTTATTCTACAATCCCAGCTCTCTTTATGATGGGGAATGTTGGGGAGGAAGGGAGGGCATCTCATCAGGACAGATCACCTAGATGCAGATAAGTGCAAACCTCCCAACAGCCTTTAATACGGGGTAGAGAAAGCTCCCCTGTGTTTGGCCTCACTGGCATGAGAAACCTCACCACCTGGGAAGATGGCTGCCTTGACTGTTGAGCTAGGAGTGGTCCCCCTGAGGCTGAGGTTCTCCTATCCAATCCATGTGTCCCACATCTGCAAGCACACCTTATCCTGTCTCCCTGTTTACCTGTTCATATATAAGTGCACTGCAGCCCCCAATAAAGTTGAGCTGGACTGACTATCTGAACGGCTCCTGGAGTTTTGTGTCTCCGTCGTGCTTACCCCCATCAGGGTGGTGCTGTTATTTTTGCCAGCAAATGGACAACGACGTCTCTACACTCCATTATAATACTTTCCTTCATCCTCCCTAGCTGCACTATGAAATCTTCTATTCGGCCCTTTCAATTAAACATATTTTACTTTTATTTGGGCTTCTTACTCTCCACTGCAATCTTTAGAGTCTCTTTTGGCATGCATATCAGCTATGTCTTTCTCCTCCATTTTTGTAATGACCTTCGACTTTCTTCATAAATAATATCCTTGATATCATCTTACATCTCATCTGATCTTCCATCAAGGGTGCTCAATGCTTCCAACATACTGTTAGGGTGATCTTGAAATTAAGATGGAATTGATTTCAGATCATATCTTGGTTTCTGTGGACTTAATTTTCACTGGCCTCAACTTGAATATGAGTAATTGATGATATGAACCACAGTCCACTGCTCACCTAGTTTTTACAGCTAATATTGAGCTGCTCCAACAATTTTTTTCACAAATGTAGTCAGTCAGATTCCTATGCAGCCATCAGGTGAAATCCATGTGCAAGGTTGTCATTTGTGTCTTTTTTTTTAAAAAAAAAGCTATTTGCAGTGAATAGATCATTGTAGATACAAAATTCATTCTTTTTCAAGCTTCATTTCTATCATCAAGCCCATATTTTCCAACTAGTATTCCTCCTTCCAAAAGTTTTCCACTTTTGCATTCCAGTCATCAATTTTCATTAATGTATTTTGATTGCATGAATTAATTAGCAAATTGTATTACTTATTTTCTGTCACAGTAAGCACACTTGAAGGAGATATAGCATCAGAATACCTGTGTTTCAGAAGTCTACTACTACTTATTCCTTCAAACTAATTATGTAATGAAGCTGTTAACTAATTAATTAATGAGGAACTAAGACCAATAGTATCTTTGATAAGATACAATTCTTTCAGCTGTTTAACCAGATTAATAGCTAGTGTCTTGCAAATTCTGGTTCAGGATACTCTAATGTCAAGATGAAAAATAAAATGGACTTCTGTCAGCACAATAGCTCCTTTTTTTCCTTGAAGATGTGTTAATTCATCACCCTTATCAAGAGTAGAAAACTAATTCACTAATGATGTCATCTTCTAGCAATTTATCCCTGCTAACAGCATGTGCAATGCAAACCACCTAAGGTTCTTCCTGAAACATGGTTTTCACAGGTTACATTTTAGAGTAGGTCACACTTTTGTTTGTAATATATCCAGGCCTGGAAGTTCTGTTGAAACGTCTCTACCATGGGATCCATCTAGTTTTCAAAATAACAAGGGCAAAGCTTTTAGTATCATAACAAAAAAGACTATCAATAGACTTACAGATAGTTGTTGTCATTGTTGTTGTTGTGAAAGCAAGTACAACTCAAAGCAACTATATGAACAGATATTAATGTTTCTCTTGCACCATCCTTATAATTTCCAACACATTTGAGCCCATTATCTCAGACACTCTATCAATCCATCTAATTTTTTACTCTCCTTTGTTGACTCTCCACCTTTCCAATTATGATGTCCCTTTCCAAAGAAAGCCTTTCCTAAGAACATGTCCATAATATGTGAAACAAATTTTCACCATATTTGCCTCCAAGAAATATTGTTTTCACTTTCCCCAAGACATAACTATTTATTCCTTCAATGATTCATGTGGTATTCAACAGTCTTCTCCAACACCACAGTTCAAATGCACCAGTTTTTCTCCTGTCATTCTTATGCATTTTTCCGCTCTCAGATGCATGGCTGGTGAATGGAAAGACTGTGACTTGAATCAGGTGCAGTTTAGCCTTTAACCTGTCATCATCATTGTTCTTTAGGAATTTGGAGAGGTCGCTGATAGCAAAATATCTCAGTGATATATGTCTCCAAATCTCTGGACCCCTGGTACTAGGATGCAGGTAATGAGTGTATTGTTAACTCAAGTAAGATTAAGTCACTGATAGTATCAACCTTTTTTTCTATATATCATAACCATGCATATTGGCCCAGTGGTGAGAATTTTTCTTTGCTTGATGTGGAGATTTAATCCATATTGAAGGCTATTGTCCTTGAGCTTCTGCATCAAGTACCTTAGGTCCTCCTCTTGTTCAGTAAACACGTTTCTGTCATCTGTATAATGAAGGTGGTTGAAGCATCTTCTTCCAAACCTCTTGATACATTTTTCTTCATAATTTACATCTTCTTGAATGATTTGATGATTATATAGATTGAATAGATATGGAAGGAGGTTATATCCCTGACTCACATCTTTCTTGATTTTAAACCCTTGCTTTGTTTGGACAACAGTTTCTTGCTCTATGGTTTTGTATGAGCACAACTAAGTGATCTGGACTTCTGACTTTTCTCAATATTGGCTACAATTTTTTATGATCCATACAGTCAAATGCCTTTGCATAGTGACTAAAATACAAATAAATATTATTCTGGGATTCTCTGCTTTCATCCAGGAACCACCTGACAACAGCAATTATATTTCCTTTGAAAGGCCTGTTCTAAATCCAGCTTGAACTTCTGACAGTTCTCTTTCAATGTACTGTTCTAGCCATTTTTGAGTGATGTCCCATGGCATTGTGCTTGCATGTTATATCAATGATATTGTACAATTATTCCCACATTCTGATGGATTATGTTTCTTGGAAATGGGAACAGCTATAGATCCCTTCCAGTCAGTTGGCTAAGTAGCTGTCTTCCATATTTCCTCACACAGATTGTTTAGCACATTCAGGACTGCATCTGTTGCTTGGACTCTGTTAATTAGTATTCCATCAATTTCTGGGTTATTTATTTTTGCTAATAACTTCAATGTAGTTGAATTTCTCTGCTCATCATCACTGGGTCTTTATTGTATGTTACTTCCTGAAATATTTCGGTATACCTATTCTTCTTTTAAAATGGCTCCATCTTCTTCATCTTCTTTTGATGCTCCCTGGATAATCTTAGACTTTTCCCCCATAGTATCTCTCAGCATTGCAACACAAGCTTGAATTCCCCCCCAATTCTGTCAATTTGAGAAATGCTTACCAATGTCTTATATTATTATTATCATTATTATTATTATTTTATAACTCCAGATATGCACAATTCTTTATAATGTATTGCTTTGTCTTCTTGAGATGCTCTTTGAAATCTTTTGTTTAGATTTTTAAATTTGGCATCATCAGAATTTCTTCTGATATACATTTTTATATTCTTTTCTTTCTCCTCTGTTTTTAAAAAGAAATTTTGTTTTATTTCACATCCTTGATCTTCTGAGATCTTTACCTGTCATAATTACAAGATGAGTTTGTCTCTCTCTGTCAAACCTTAAGCAACACATATTTTACAGAATTTATCAAATATTGAACCACCATCAAGTAGGAAAAAAACAGTTTTTAGACTTAAATGCCAATTTAGATCAGCAATGAAAGTGTGCCAATGAGGAATTTGACAATATTGTCTATATATGCTACCATATAGGGATATTGTAGCTGATGTTAGATGGATCTTAGCTGAAAGGAGAGAATACCAGAGGAATGTCTATCTGTGTTTCATTGACTATGCAAAGGCATTTGAC
>NW_006400003.1:1152283-1155354 GCF_000299155.1 Elephantulus edwardii
AGTTCTGGTAATACATTGTGAGGAGTAGCTGCTAGTCAAATAGTTTTCACTCACCCAATAAACTACATAAGATAGACCTGGCATTCTGCTTTTAGTCAGATGACAGTCAAGAGAAAACCCTAAAAGATAATCTACACTGTCCCATAGTTGTTGTTATTGTTGTTACGTGCCATCTAATAGCATAGAGTAACTCTGAATTTAAATCCTCTCAATAATGTCAAAACCAGTAAAATATAAAAGTAAATAATTTGCACATTTCTAAAAACTAAAAACAATATTTTTCTCTTTTCTTTCTCTGTACAGTGCAAATAATACCTCAAAAATTCATTATGCTTCTATTATATGTAGCTCATTAGTGTTTTAGAATGGAGTAAACCCCCAAACTTAGCTATATATTATAGGGAATCTTTTATTCAGACATAAACAGGACAAAGAGAAAGAAAATTCATTTCAGAATGAGAGAAACCAGCAATAGATTACTATTCCATTGAGTCACAATCACAGCATCTATTCCTATGATTCTGTGGGCCCTTGAAGATGGGACTACCTTAGTGGGCCTGAAGTCATTATTGGAATAGGCACACAATTTCAAATTTAAAGGTTACAGAATTGATTTTCAGCTTTCCAGAAATCAATTCCACGTGTAGCTGCAACTATGACTTAAGGAGATGATGAAATACATGCCCCGACAAGCTGCTTTGTTCTCCTTGGAAGCTCTTCTCTCCTGGCAGTAACACTTTCAACTACACTTTTCCTGTGGACAATGCCACGTGATGGTCAGGATAACCTCAAATGACATCTGAGTCCATGTCAAGAATTATAATGGAGTTAGAACTTCACTACAGCAGCCTTCACCAGTCCATTACATCATATTTTAAATTGTTAACACATCAGAAATTTTAAGGAATAATTGTGCATTTTTCAGGCAATAAGGAAAACATTTTCCTTTTATGTTTTTACTGGACACAATCACAAAGCTTTAAATAATTTAACTTTCTCATATGACTACTGACAATATTCTTGTCAAAATAAAAAAACATCATATAAAAATAAGAAATTTATTGGTGAAGAAAAAAGTATATCAGTTAAATAAAGCTGGTTATTACCTCAAAATTTTATTTGAATAATAATAGCACTTTATATGGGTGCAGTGCTTGTAATTTCCAGAAAGCTTTTATATGCATTTCTTCCTTCAGTAACAAAAAGAACATTTTAAAAAGTCAGCAGTTTCAAAATGATCCCAATATATATAGTGGCCTTTCTTTTTATTTCTACTTAAGAAAGATCTTTCTATTGTCAATAATGTATTGCTTATCTTATATTCTTGACTTTTGGAATTCTTCTCAAAAAGTTGAGCTGTTGGCAATGCATCTGAATATCCATTTGTGCCGAAATAGAAATGGCTAAAAGTAAAAATAAATGGGTCAACGAGTAATTAGAAGGTCAGTAACTAAAATGAAAGAAAAATATTGCCTGTAAGTTCTTAGGTTTTGAGAAGCATGTGGTTCAATCTGCAAGAGCTGACACAGATTGCGGAGATTATACTCTCAATAAACTAATTGCTGTCTGGTGAGAACCAACTCACTAATGACCCTCTAGTGGCTTTCTGAGACTGGAAATGGCAGGAGATCTCTCAACTTTCTCCCAAAGAACTGTTAGTGTTCTTGAATCCCAAAACTTTTGAGTTAGCAGGACAACTCTGTATAGATTATGTACTCAGAACAAATTTTGTTGTAATTCTATCTGTAATAATTACCACAGAAGAGTTATTTACAATTGCATGCTGTTGTTAGGTGCCATAGAGTCAAGTTCAACCTAAAGCGACTCTATGAACAAAATATCAGAATCTTATGACATTCTGAACTGCCTGACACACAATAGTCGATTGCAACAATCACTGTGTCAATCCACCTAGTTGGGGGTCTTACTCTCCTTCACTGACCTTCTACCCTTCCCTAAATCTCTCCAAAGTATGTGAGGCAAAGTCTCATCATTCCTATCCGCAAAGAACACTGGCTGTACCCTGTCCAAGACATATCTCTTTGTTCTTTTGGCCATACATGGGATGGATGCTCAGTGCTCTTCTCCAACACCACAACTCAAAGGCGTCCATTCTTTTTCTACTATCCACATTCACTGTCCAGTTCTCAGATACATAGCAAGTAACTGGAAAGACCACGGCCTGAGTCAGACACAGCTTAGTTCTCAAAATGACATCATTGCCCCTCAATAATTTGGAGAGGTTCCTAACTGCAGATTTTCCTAGTGCAATGTGTCTCTCTATTTCCTGACTGCTGGTACCAAGGCTGTTAATTGAGATATTGACAGTTTCAATCTCATTTCCATCCATCATGACACAACCTATTAGTTCAGTGGTAAGAATCTTTGTTTTCTTCGTATTGAGAAACAATTCATACCGCAAGCTGCATTCCTTGATCTTCTGCAACAAGTGTTTCAAAGGCCCCCTCACTTTTAGCAAACACGGTTGTATCATCTTAATAACACAAATTATTTACCAGTTTCCCTCCAATCCTGATGCTATACACCTGTTCACAGAGACTAAATTATCAGATAATTTACTCAGCCTATAGATTGAATGACAAAGCAAAAATATTACAATGAAATGTGCAAGGAGCTAGAGTCTGAAAATCAAAAGGACTGAATTCATTCAACATTTCTTAAGCTCAAGGAACTAAAGAACAAATTCAAACCTAGAGTTGCTATAATCAAGGATGCGTTAGGCAGAATATTGAAAGATCCAGGAAGTATTCAAAGAAGAAGGAAGGAAGGAATATACTGAGTCATTGTATAGAAAGGAATTGGCAGATACAAAATAATTTAATGAAATAACATTTGAGCAAGAGCCTATGGTGATGAAGGAAGAAGTTCAAGCTACTTTGAAGGAAATAGCAAAAGAATAAGTCCACAGGAATAGATGGTATACCAATTGATATATTTCAGTTAACAGATGCTGCCCTGGATGTGCTCACCAAGTTGTGCCAAGAAATCTGGAGAAAAACCACATGGCCAACTGACTGGAAGAGATCTATATTTGTTCCCATTCCAAAGAA
>NW_006400003.1:1155454-1165338 GCF_000299155.1 Elephantulus edwardii
TGTTTCATTGACTATGCAAAGGCATTTGACTGTGTGGATCATAACATACTGTGGCTGACTCTGAGAAGAATGGGAATCCCAGAACACTTGATTGTTCTAATGAGAAACCTATACTTGGACCAGGAGGCAGTCATCAGAACAGAGCAAGGGAACATACATGGTTCAAAATTGGGAAGGGCGTACGCCAGGGATGCATCCTATCTCCATACCTTTTCAACCTTATGCAGAACAGATTATTCGGGAGGCTACGCTCTATGAGGAGAAATGTGGGGTCAAGATTGGTGGACGATTTATCAACAATCTGCATTATGCAGATGACACAACCCTGCTTGCTGAAACAGAAGAGGACCTGAAGCACCTGCTGCAGAGGGTCAGGGACTGCAGCCTCCAATATGGATTGAGGCTCAATGTCAAGAAGACAAAGATTCTCACCACTGGACCAATTGGCAACATCAGGATGGATGGTGAAGATATTGAGATTGTACACAGCTTTAGTTTGTTTGGCTCCACAGACAACAGTCTTGGCACCAGCTGTCAGGAAATTAAAAGGCGCATTGCCATGGGAAAGCTGTTAGGGACCTCTCCAAAGTACTGAAGAGCAATGGTGTCTCTCTGGAGACTCATGTGCATCTGATACAGGCCATGGTCTTTGCAATCACTTGTTATGCATCAGAGAGTTGGACAATGACCAAAGAAGATAGAAGGAGAAGTGATACCTTTGAGCTGTGGTGCTGGAGAAGAGTATTGAGAATACCATGCACTGCTAGGAAAACAAACAGATTTGTCCTGGAAAGGGTTAAAACGGGTGGCTGCTTGGAGGCAAGGATTCTGAGGCTCTGTTTAACATTCTTTGGACTTGTTGTGAGGAGAGACAGGTCCTTGGAAAAGGAAATCATGCTTGGGAGGGTGGAGGGATGGTGCAGGAGGGAAAGGCCCTCTATGAGGTGGATTGATTCAGTGACAGGGATAATTGGGATAGGAGTGTCGGAGACAGTGTGATTGGCACAGGACAGAGCAGAGTTTAGGGCTGTTGTACATAGGGTCGCTATGAGTCTCAAGCGACTTGATGGCACATAACAACAACAACAATATATACTACCATACAGTTCATTACCAAAGGTACACACACACACACACACACACACACACAATGTATCTTGTTGAAAAAAAATCAATTCTAATCATTAAGAAAAGTTCAGAATGTATTCAACAAATAGGACAAAGAAAACATATTAAGCTTACAAATGGCTCATTCATCATAGCACCTTTTTCAAAGTAACTACCGAATTTTTCTAGAATTTTAACATTTATTGTTTTTGTTATTTTCCATCAAGTTGACTACAACTCACAGTAAGCCAATGCATGATAGCTCTAGACCCTGCTCTATCCTAAGCCAATCTCACTATCTTTAATATACTTATCCTCATTACCCATGTTACTGTGTCACAGCAAAAATATTAAAAAATATCTGGGTACAGAGGCTCAAATCCTTTTTAAGGATTCTATATTCAAGGTAATAAGATAGTCTTTTAAATGTTCTATAGATGTTAATGGAAAACAAATAGAATTCTTTAGTAAGTTACAAAATTTTATTTGTTTAATTTATTAAGCTCCATATGTGTCATAATTTTTGCATTCATTGCCCATATTTACCTAAACTGAGGGAGGAGAGGAAGATAAACATTCTACACACTCAACTCATTGCTGTCAAGTTTGAACCAACTAACAGGCGCCCTCCATTGAATTTCTTAAGCTGTATTTCTCATGGAAAGAGATGGCTCATTTTTCTTCTGTAGAGCTGCTATTAGATTGAAATCACTAGAGAAGTGTGGCCTTTGGTTTCACAGTACAGCTCTCTGTGGACTATACCCCCAGCAGAACATTGAACACATAGAAGTTTCCAATACATGAGAATACTGATATTACAAAAAAAAAAAAAAAAACCATGACTTTCATAAAAGTTCAATATTCACCCAATGACCTAGAGTACTAAGTAGCAATGATGTCAGGCTAAAGATTAAAATGCACTTAATCTAGGTCATAATCTTTGCAAATACTTGCTATGCATCAGAAAACTGGACAATGACTAAGGAAGACAGCAGAAGAATTAATGCCTTTGAGTTGTGGTACCGAAGAAGAGTATTGACCATACCATGGACTGCCAAGACCTCCTGTCTTGGAGAGATTAAAACCAGGTTTTTCCTTAGATGCTAGGATTTTGAAGCTCTGTCTTACATAATGTGGGCACATGTTCAGAAAGAACTTGTCCTTGGAGAAGGACATCATTCTTGGAAGGCTGGAGGTATAGTGAGGAAGACCCAAGATGAGAGATAAAAGTAATTGAGGCAATGGGGAATGTGTGGAGGAATCAATGAGACTGGTAAGGAAAAGGCAGATTTCAGATCTTTTGTACATAGCATCATTATGAGTCACAGGTAACTCCAATCCTGAAACAACATTCCTTGTCATAGAACTCAGCCTCCTGATGATCTATTCTCCATATAGATTGGAAAGGTATGGAGATAGGATGTGTCTTTGATGCACACTTTTCCTGATCCTAAACCATGCAGTATTTTCTTGCTCTGTTCTGAATACTACTTCCAAGTTCAAGTATAGATTTCACATGAGCACAAGTCTTCTGGGATACCCATTATTCTCAAGGTTAGCCACAATTTTTGTTATCCACAAAGTCAAGTGCCTTTGTGGTCAATGAAACACAGATAGAAATTCCCCTAGTACTCTCTGCTTCAGCCAAAAGCCGACTAGCATTGGATATAATGTTACTAGTGCCATGGTCTCCTCTAAACCCAGCTTGCACAGCTGGCAATTCTCTGCTCATGTACTGTTCCATTGCTTTTGGATAATCTTCAGCAGGATCTTGCTTGCTTATGATGTTAGTGATATTGTTTGATAATTTTCACATCCTGTTTGGTCACCTTTTTATTGAAATGGGAATAAATATAGGTCTTTTCCAGTCAGTTGGCTAAGGAGTAGTTCCCTAGATTTTTTGACAAAATCTGGTTAGCAAGTCCAGGGCAGTATCTGTTTACCAAAATATGTAAATTGGTATTCCATCACTTCTTGGGGCATTGTTTTGTTTGCCAATTCCTTCAGAGCAGCTTGAACTTCCTCATTAATCACCATTGTCTCTTGATAACATATGGTTTTATGGAATTCTTCTGTGTAAGAAAATTACTTTTGGCATAGTGACTCTGTGTACTCATTTCATCGTCTCCCCCTCATCTTCTTTTGATGCTTCTTGGGTCTTTCTGCATTCTGCCTTCAGCATCTTTAAGAACTACAGCTCAAGGCTTGAATTTGCTCTTCAGTTCCTCTATCTTAAGAAATGCTGAGCTATTTCACTCCTGTTGATTTTTGACTGAAGCTCATTATAATACTTGGCTAAACTTTAAATCCAAAACCTCTGTAAATGTCTGTTAAAATTAATAAAAAGAGGAAAGAAAAAAATTAGGTAAATTAATAAGTTGATGTATTTTTATATTAGTAAAGTAATTTTACAATTAGGTTTTTGTTAAATTATAAAGAGAATGTAAGATAAAATAAAGAGAAAAAAGAAAATCAAAGAAAGTTTAAAACAACAACACATTATATGAAATTAAAATAAGGATGTTGTTGGTGTTGTTAATTGCCAGCTAGTTTAGTATAACTCATAATGACCCTATGATAAACAGATCTGTTCCCTGTCCTATCTTGAGCCATACTTTTCATCCCCACGACACTTGAGCCCATTGCTGCAATCACTGTGCCAGTATATCTTATCAAAGTTCTTCCTCTCTTTCTCTGACCCTCTGCATATCGAAGCATGAGGTTTCACTCCATGGATTAGCCTAGCCTAGCAACATGCCCTGGCAACATGTTGTGACAAAGTTTTACTATCCAAAATTTCCATATCACTTCAACATTGCCAACAATATTTTCCAGAGTAGTTAAATAAACAGTCAGACTAAAAAATTCATTGCTACCATTAAAAATAGCCAGCGACAAATTGAGATACTTGGGTTAAATATAACTAGAGATACAAAAGACACATACAAAGAAAACTACAGAATACTTCTGTGAGAAAGAAAAAAAATGATCTAAATAAGTGAAAAAACAAAGTTTCCTGTTTGTGGAGAACTCGATATAGTAAATATAACAATTCTACCAGAAGTAAACTACATGTTCAATGCAATCCCAATACAGGTACCAAATACATTTTTCGAGGAGATCTATAAGGCAATTTTTCAATTTATTTGGAGAGGAAATAGACCCCCAAAATGCAAAGCACTTATGGAAAACAAAAATGAAATGGGAGGCATAAAATCCCCTGACCTCAAACCCTACAACACAGTTATTGTTTGTTGTTACATGTTGTTGAGTTGCCTGTGACTCATAGTGATCCTATGCACAACAGACCTAAACTGTTCTATCCTGTGTCATCTTATTGTCTCTTACACATCTACACCCATTACCCCAATCACTGAACCACTCTATCTCATTGGGGGTCTTCCTCTCTTGTGCCATCTCTTAACCCTCCTAAGCATGACATCCCTGTCCAAGGACTGGTCCCTCCTTGCAACATGTTCAAAGTATGTCAGACAAAGCTTCAGAATCTTTGTCTCCATGTAGCAGCCTGGTATCCCCTTCCTAGGATGAACCTATTTATTCTTCTACCAGTCCATGGTGTGTGTATTCAATACTTTTCTCTTGCACCTCAGCTCAAAGGCATCAATTCTCCTTCCATCATTTCCTGTTATAGCTCCTCATTTGACATTTTCAGAGTCACCTGATTATAATAATGCCAAGCCAATGATACTAAAGAATGTTACAGAAATCAAAGGTTCTTTCAAGTGTACAGTATACAATCTATTTTCTTTACAGCAAATATAATTTGGTATTAAAACTTTAAAGAAATTTCTTTATCTTGATTATTCTTTGCCAACATTAAAAATGCAGATTTTTTCCTTAATTTTCTAAAACTCATGTTGGAGTTCTTTGATAGAAAACATAGTATTTTGGAGGATCACATAGTGCTCAAATATTCTTTAATAGAAATAATCAGTGTTTTAATACAATGTAGAACTTTAGTTAGACATGTACAAATCATCTAGTAGTTCCTACTCCATGGCTATGCTTGCACCAAAGATTGGGGAATTTTTCCTCTTTTATCTTCTCTCGTTTCTAATGAAATAGAAGGAAAAAAATGTTGATTGTATTTATTTAGTAAATATCATAGAAAATTACCTGTATTACTCAAAATACAATTGTCCCTGCTATTAGTTCTTTGGAACTCTCAAGTGTGATATTTTTGTCTATTATTGTGATAATAATCTATATCATCACTTCCATTGGTTATGAAAATCCATCTTGGATGTTTTATATGAGAGAGAACATGCAAATAAGCTGTTAAATGAATATAAGATCAGATCATTTAGAAATTTTAATGGAATTATTTGGTGAGTGCACTTAATATCACCAGACCCTTCCATTTATATAAAAGCAACCACTAATCACTTGTATTATAATGAACTGATATGTCAATAGCATCATCTTTATACTCTTGGGGCTTCCATCTTCTGTAAGAGGTACTTAATTTCATGCTCTAATAAAAATCACTGATTTATGTTCTCTACTAACTAATTCTCCCGACTTTACTCAATAATAATTAAATTGTATGGTGTTTTTCAAAATGACATTTTAAGCTGTTACAGAAAAAAGAGCTGATTATATAAATGTAGCTTCACTATGTTAATTTATTAATTCAGGTAAATTATTTACTAAACTGAAATATATCATTGTATAATATAAGGACAAGGAGCTGTGTTGGCCTAGTGGTAAGAAGCTGTGCTGTAGTCCTAAAGGCATGTAATTCAAGGCCACATCAGCTCCTCCGTGAAAGAAGGATAGGCAGTCTCCTCCCATGTGATTAACTGCCTCTGAAAACCCACTAGAGTTTCGGCTATGGGTCGATTCCGACTCAATGGTACACAACAACAACAACAACAATGAAAAGATACAAAAACTTTGAAACCATATAGCACTAATTTATTCTTTAAACTCTTGGTAGCCCTTTTTTTATATTCGGTATAATTTATTGATCATCATCCAGTTGCTCAAAAAGGGTCCTTCTGCGCTTTTCTAATTTGCCTTCACTCAGTTCACTGCCAGAAGTATCCCAATTACCAGAATCCTTTCCAGTCTTTGTCTTAGGTGATTTGTGTTTTGACTCTGATCTTTGCCTGCTTCTGTCCTTTTCACTTTCACGATCCTTTTCTTTTTTGTCCTTGTCTCGCTCAGTATCTGATTCTGGAGAGTCAGATTTATGTCTTCTCTTCTTATGCTTTTTTGACTTTTTATAACTTCTCTCAGACTCAGCACTAGAAGAATGCTCCGAAGCAGAGCGCGACTCAGATCGCTGTCTTTTCTTCTTTGAATGGCTATCGTCATCATCTGAATCTGACCCCGATCGAGAGTGAGAACATTTCCTATGATGTTTCTTAGATTTCTTAGAATGTTCCTTGTTTTTTGAATGATGATGTTGACATTCATGCTCAAGTACATGCATAAAATCTTTAAATATTCGTTTTCTTTCAGATTCTAGACTTATGTCTTCAAATGCAGGCTCTTTTACAAATCTCTCTCGGATATCTTCCCAAACAGCATCTAATTCTATTGGAGGAGCAGTTTGTTTCAACATACTCTTAAAGACAGTCTCTTTGCGTTTCATTTTCCGAGCCTCCTCTTTTTCTCTTTCATGTTCACGGGCTTCTGCCTTTTCTAGCAAACTACTGAAAGCAAGTTTAATATTTCCAGAATCTAATGTGGTTGACCTTTTAGTTGAACTGATTATTGCCATGAAATCTTCAAAAGTAGTATTTACTTCTACTACAAATCCTTTATCCTTTAGAATGTCTTTTATTATCTTCTTCTCATCATGATGATGTGCTTTTAAGATCCTCAACATAAAACGTGAAACGATCAAGCACAGTTGATCCAGGCTGACCAAGCATATTAGTGAATCTAATGTCAGAACTAATTGTTGGGTACAATTCCATCCAAGATGACATAGAAAGTAGTTGTCCATGTTCATGCAATTTATCTAAAAATATCTGAAAAGATTCCCTATTTTTACCTTGTTGTCTCCTTTCTCTCAGCATGCTTTTCTGTTTCTCCTCCTCTTCTTCTTTTTTCTAAAGCCCGAATGTGTTCTTCAAAGAAAATTAATGCATCTTCTTTGTCCATGTTTTGTAACTCCTCATCTTCTGCAAAAGTTGGATTATCCATCAAATATTGTTGTGCTTCAGACCGTGTCGTAGAGTATGTTGCATTAGCCATATTGTCAAGTATATTTTTTAAGGTTTCCCAGTTTCTCTTCCGCAACTGCTTTGCTTGTTCCTTTTCTTTTTTTGAAAGAAAAAACAAAACGTCTTCATAGATTTCAAGACGATCACGTTCTGATATTGCATTCCAGACATCCATCTCTCCAAACATTTGCTATGCTTTTTTGTATCTAGTTGTAGAAGTCATTTTTTCATGATTTTCAAGAAAATGCTGAAAAGATTCTTTAGCTTTTTTGTATTTTGATCGTGCCTCTTCTTTTTCTTCTTTCTCAGTTTGGACTTTATAAGCATTAAAGGCCTGTTTCTTTTCACTTAACTTTGCTAAAGCACTGTATCGTGGGTCATTAATGATCATTTTCATAGCTCGCTCCCACAAAGCATTAGATGGTACTCTCTTTTCTTTTAATAATTCTTTAAAGACCTGCTTTGCTTCTTCCTTTGTATTCCAGGTATAAGTCTTTTTGGGTGGCTGGCTTTCTTCCTCTTCTTTTTTGGTAGTAAAGTCAGCTAAAGTTTCCTGCTTAGAGGTTTCTTCTGTATTACTGAATACTTCAACACTTTGCTCTTGAATAGCAGGGGTACTACTAGAAAGTTGTGCTTGTTCTTCAGTTGAAATATTTACTGTATTATCATTATCAACAACAGTAGCAACAATGCAAGTGACTTCAGGTTCACTAACAACTGGAACTGTTCCACCGACAGTATTTGAAGTAGAAGTGGAAGTATTGGCATTGGCGGCGGCTGCAGCAGCTGCTTCTGCAGCAGCCATAGTGCTCATTGTGGTCGAAATTTCTGTTGTAGGAACAGGGGCTGCTGATGTAGTAGTGGACTCTTCTTGCTTACTGCTTTCCTCAGCTTTGACCATCGCTTCAAGATCCTCAAGTTCTTTAGGTTTGGTCCAGCGTGATTCTTTTGTTTGAGAATTGTAATAGTAAGACTTTACAGATTCAGATTTGTATTCCTTCCATTTAGATAACAGTTGCTCAGCAGGTGTTTTAAGATCATCTGGTTTCTCCCAAGTAGACTGCTTTGTTTCAGTATTGTAATAGTAAGTCCTTCCATCAGGTGATTTATGTTCTGTCCCATTTATTTTGCACCAGATGTAGTACCTGCTGCTACATCCATATTATTTACTCCTGGTGGTAAAGCAGGCTGCATGGAAGCCTGAGACATATGCGACATCATCATCCCGGGCATAACTGAAGACATCATTCCAGGCATTTGTCCCATTGGTGGTCCTCCCATAGGGGGCATCATCTGAGGGATCATTCCATGAGGTACAGGTGGCATATTTGCTCTCTGACCCATAGGGTGCATTCCCATAGGAGCATAATGCATGCCAGGGTGTCGCATCGAGGGCCGTCTCCTCAGGAAGCCGTCAGAAGAGACCCAAGAGCTGGAGCAAAGGCTTGAGCCGGGCAATCTCCGCTCCCCGTTCCCGGAACCCTGCAACGGAGGATGGCTCTCCATTTCACTCACCATGAGGCCTCCACGCTTGGCTCCCGTTCCAGGCCTCATCGTCGGGCTCAGACTCTTGGTAGCCTTTGAGAACAAAATTTAAATAAACCAACCTAGCTCACATTATTTTCATTGCCAAAACAAATCTATCTGTAGACAATGATCTTTTTGTGTCCTACTGCACAACACCAAATAGCCTAACTATTTATAGTGCTAATTCTTTCTTTTTGATTCATTTTTTATTAATTACTTCCCCCCCATAATATCATGATTATGATTTAGTACTGTGATTTTTTTTTTATTTTGACATGGTATTTTATGTGTAGTTTGTACTTGCAGTCAGTGGTTAAAGAATTTAGCTTCTAACCAAAAGGCTGACAATTAAAATCTTCCAGACCCTTCATGGATGCAGAATGTTTACGCTTAGTTTACAGTCTGTTCATAATTCTACTCTCTCCTATAGATTTGCATTTGATATCCTATAGATATGAATTTGGATTAACTTAACAGCAGTGCTTTTGATTTGTTGTTGTTATGGGAAGTTTATTCTTTCTTCTCTGCCATGAGAGAACAAGTTCTTTTCTCTCACAAGTTCTTTTGCTAACAGCTGTGAAACTGTGGCAAGCTCACTTGTTATCATGTAGCGGGGATAATATAATGTTTCATTTATAGATATTTTCTTATCTATGAATTATGACCTCCGAAACACTCATGGATTTGTACTCTTCAATTTTAAAAATATTCTTTGTAATTTTTTTTTCTCATTAGTTGTAGTAGAAATCAATGAAATGATCTTAGTGGCCTTTCCAAATTTAAAAGACCCAGAAAGATCAGTATCATATGATGGGATCTATAACTATTAAGAATTCTCAATAGAAAAATGTTGACATTGTCATTTTAGGTGAACATAAGAAAATAAATAAATAAGAAGATTGTGGAATTGTCTCACAGGTAGGGAAAAAGAATCCAAATCTATATGATAGAAATGATGAGAGGTAAATTTTAGCAAGCTGAAATTTGGTTCATGTTTTGGTATAAAGATTAGAATAATATCTATAATAATTTATGAAAATGAAATCTTCCCTA
>NW_006400003.1:1166375-1198175 GCF_000299155.1 Elephantulus edwardii
CTGAAAAGCAACAATGTCAGTCTAGATACTAAGTTACATCTAATCCAGGCCATGGTCTTTGCAATTACTTGTTATACATCAGAGAGGTGGACAATGACTAAGGATGACAGAAGAAGAATCAATGTCCTAGCATAATGGATCTAGAGAAGAGACTTGAACATTCCATGAACTGCCAAGAAAACAAATAGGTCTTGGAGACGGTGTAACCAAGTCTCTCCTTGGAGGCTAGGATTTTTGAAGCTCTATCTCACATACTTTGAGCAGATGGCTAGGAGATACTGGTCCTTTGGAGAAGGATATATGCTTAAAAGGGTGGAGGGAGAGCACATGAGAGGAAGACTCTGGATGAGATGGATTGATACAGTTACTGAGGCTTGGTGTGTCAGAATTAGTAAGACTGGCTCAGGACAGGGCAGGAATCAGAGCTTCTGTACATAAGGTCACTATTGGTCGCAGGTGACTTGGTGGCACATAATAACAACAACATCAATTTCTAAATTGGCTCTGTTGCTGTGGTTGTTAGGAGCCATCGAGTCAAGAATGATTCATAGTGACCTGATGAAAAAAAGACCTGAATGTTATCCTATTCTGTGCCCTCCTCAAAATATCTGACATTACATTACAGTAGTCACTGTGTATGTCCTCCAAATTGGCTCTAGGTAACAGAAAATTAGCTGCCTCTTCCTTTATAATTACTTCTAAAAGAAATGACCATGTTTATATACCACATTAAATCAGATTAGGCACTCAGAAGTATATGCCTTCCATGTTATTCTGGTTTGTGAACATACTTGATCAGATGCATTTATGGACGACAGCTAAATGAAGATTATAAAACTGCTGAATTTACCAATTTATCTGTGAAAACTTTACAAGACTGGGAGAATTACAATAATACAAAGAAACAAAAATGAAACATTTATAACAATCTAAGAAGCTTCCCATGCAGTTAATTGAAAACACACTGGAGGGTCAGCTATGGGTAGACTCTGACAATACTATACACAACAATAACAACATGCAAAGCTGAGTGAAATTAGACATGGAAACTGTAAACTTACTAAAAACATACAAGAAAAACATCCATTACTATTTCATAATCATATTTCTTTATCTCCCTTTCTCTTTGTCTTCTTAATGTCTCCTGAGATGCTTTCAAAGTTATACAATTCATTTAATTTATTTGGTGAAGCTTGAAATAACATACGTTAAGAATGAAATTAATTTTTAAATTGTTTTTCATTGAAATTATGAAAGTTGCAAATAAAGTAGACCCTGGGATCAATCTAGTTCAAATGTGCTATTAGATAAAGAGATAAAAGTATAAGAAGATGGAGAGGTGTTCTTTAATCCTATTCCTCACGACAAAGAATACTAGAAGTTGTTACTCAAATTCGGGCTATTCCCTATATTGCCATACCATTCAACAATTGATAATACTACTCGTAAAGATTAAGTAAAACTATCTTCAGTTTTTAAATCAAGTGTTGCTTCCTCTCAGCACTCTTCAAGTATGCTTTTTCATCTTTTTCCTCTAATACATTGTTTAAGTCAAGTATAACTTTTAAATTCATAGTCATTTGTTTAGAGTAATAAATACTATTGAATGTTAAAATACTGATGAAGATCATTTAAAAAGGCTAGAACAGTATATATAGAGTGAATTACCAGAAGTTCAAGCAGCATTTAGAAGAGGCCATGGCACCAGGTATATCATTGCTGATTTCAGATGGAATCTTGACTGAAAGTAAAAGAATGTCTATTTGTGCTTTATTTACTATTCAAAAGCATTTGACTGCGTGAATCATGACAAGTTGTGGCTGAAATTAAGAAGAACTGAAGTCCCAGAGCACTTATTTGAGCTTATGCAGAACTTGGATCTGGACCAGAAGGCTATTGTGCAAACAGAGCAGGGAGGCACTGCATGATTTAAAATTCAAAAGAGAGTGCATCAAGGTTGTATTCTGTCATTCCATATCTATTAAATCTTTTTGGTAAGCACATTATTCAAGAGGGATATGACAACTCTATGAAGAGGAATGTGGCTAGAGGATTAGACAAGGACTCATCAATAACCTAACTTGCATTATGCAAATGATACAACCTTTCTTACGGAAAGAAATGAGGACTTCAAACACTAGTAGAATATGAAGGAATGCAGCCTTCAATATGCATTGCATCTCAAAGTCAAGAGAGCAAAGATCCTTACGATTAGACCAGTAGACGACATCATGATGGGTGGAGAAGAGATTGGAGCTGTCAACAACTTCATCTTGCTTGAATCTACAATTAACATCCATGGGAATACCAGTCAAGAATGAGGAGACATATTGCACTGGGAAATTCTGCAGTTAGGGACCTCTCCAAATTATTAAAGAGTAATAATGATTCCAGTTTGAGGACTAAGGTGCATCTAATTCTAGCCATAATCTTTCTGATCACTTACTATGCACCTGAGGTCTGGACAATTAATAGGAAAGAGAGAATAGGAATCGATGTCTTTAAACTGTGGTGTTGGAGAAGAGCACTGAACCCTCCAGGGAAGACCAAAAGATCAAATATATAAGTCATGGAAAGGGTGTAGCTGGGGTCCACTTTGGAGGCAAGAATGATGATGCTTTGCCTCATTTACTTTGGATATGTTTCTGTGAGGGGCTATTCCTTGGAGAGGAACACAATGCTTGGAAGGGTGGACTATCAGAGAAGAAGAGGAAGACTCTAGTCAGGTAAATTAACATCACTTTTGCAGTAGTCATAAAGTGTGTCAGAATGTGTGAAGATGGTACAGGATAAAGTGGGATTCAGATCCACTCTTGATAGAGTCACTCTGAGTCATACTGGCATCTACAACAACAACAAGGTTATAAATAAATGGGCAAGTAAAGAAAATAGTGTTTATTTACTAAGCACTTATTTATTTCTCTCAGTATAGATTACATCTCAACATTAAGAAAAAAAAAATCCTAGTACTAGGCCAAAAGGCAGCATATGTGAGATGGAGAAAAGATGAAAACTGGCAATGATAATGGTTGTTGTTATGAGCCACCAAGTCGACCACAAATCATAGAGACCCTATGCACAACAGCTCTGAACTCTGCTATATTCTAGGCTAAAATCACTGCTTCTGATACACCTATCCTCATTACTCCAGTTACTGTATTTGGTGTCTTCCTCTTCTACGTTGTCCTTCCACTCTTTCAAGAATGATGTCTTTATCAAAGAACTGGTTCCTCATGGCAGCATGTGCAAAGTATATGAAATGGAGCCTCAAAACCCTTGCTTCCAAGAAATATCTTGGCTTCACCCTCTCCAGAACAAACATGTTAGTTCCCTTGATAGTCCATAGTATGTTCAATACACTTCTTCAGTACCACAACACAAAGGCATCATTTATCTTTTGTCCTTTTTGGTCATTGCCTAGCTCTCTGATGCATAACAGGTAACAGAAGACCTTGGCCTGGATCTAGTCTCTAGATGAACATCGTCACCCTTTAGCAGTCTGGAGATATTCCTGACAACAGATTTTCCTAATGCAATTTGTGTTTTGTGCTGGTTCCAAAAGAGTTTTGGTTGTGGAACCAAACAAGCAGAAATTGTTAATAATCTTAATCTCTTCTCCATCTAACATGATGTTTCCAAATGGTCCACTGGTAAAAATCTTTGTTTTCATGATACTGAGTTTTAATCCATATTGAAGGCTGCAGTCCTTGACCCTCTGTAGTAAATTCTTCAGACCCTCCTCAGTTCCAGCAAGCAAAATTGTGTCATTTTCATAGCTCAGGTTATTAATGTCTTCCTCTTATTCTGATGCTACTGCATTCTTTCTCATAAATCTCAGGCTCCCAAATCACATATAGACTGTAAAAGTATGGAGACAGTACATATCTCTGACACACTTTTCTTAATTTTGAACCATGAAGCGTTTCCTTGCTTTGTAATAATAATTGCCTTCTGGTCCAAGTATAGATTTCACATGAGCAAAGTGAAGTGGTTTTTGATGGTCATTCTTTTCAAGTTTAGGCACAATTTGTTGTGATCCAGAAAGTCACATAACTTTGCATAGTCAGTGAAAGACAGATAGACATCTTTTGGTGCTCTCCGCTTTCACCCAAGTTCCATCTGACATTTCCAATGATATCTAGTGCCATGGTCTCTTCTAAACCCAGCTTGTATTTTTGATAGTTTTCTGTCAATGTGCCATTCCAATCATTTTTGGAGGATCTTCAGCAGGATTTTGCTTATGTGTAGTATTAGTGAAGTCGTTCTATAGTCTCCACACTGTAATGGATCACCATTTTTTGAAATGGGAATAAATATCAACACAGGTATATACTGAAAGACAAAACCACAAACCTTCCAACAGGTACGCTATAGATTTCTACTGATACTGATGAACTTGATGGGGAATATCTTTTCAAACTCTTCATAGAGGAGATACAGATTTAAAGACTCAGATGATGTGAGTGCAGTATAGTGGGTTTGTTGCTAAAATAGACAATTGAATTTAATCAGATATATGCTTCAACTTGGCCAGCCCTGCAAAGACATTGACCTGCTTATATCATCAGTAACTGCATGAACCATCTCTTCCTCATTCAGATAGAGAGTGTTGATCTATACACAAGGTAACTGTCTAGTCTCATCAATAATTTGAGCTGCCTATGTGACATAAAGTAGGAATCTTATCAACGGGAAAAGAAACAGCAGTAGAAAATGGACAGGTGCATTGTTTAGGGACAGAAATTCCCACAGCAGAGAATATATCTCTCTGTTTACCGAGAAGCGATCTGGACTCAAGGATTGTATCTTGCTGCTAAAGGAGGTGCTCTTTGAACTGAAGGATTATATTTTGCTGTTAAATGAGAAGGTCCTTGAACTGAGGTATTGTATCTTGCTGTTAACTTGAAATATAGCCTGTAAGGGATTATATTTGAGAAGCTTTCTGACCTGAGGGATTACATCTTGCTGTTAACCTAAATTATAGCTTGTTATCTTCCCTAATAAACTCTGTAACTGTGAAAATGCTTCTGTGTAGTCACCGCAGTGGATTTTGGACCAAATAAGTAGACACACAAGCACATGGCTTTATTGACAGGAATTAGTTTTGTGCTATGGATACAGAATTAGAAGAGGTTTGACGGCCATCTGCTACTGTCCATAGCTGCAGTTACAATGTCAATCTGCCTCAATGAGGGTCTTTATTTCACTGACTCTCCACTTTCTCAAGCGTGATGTCCATCTCCTTGCCATGTGTCCAAAATAAGTGAGATGCAGATTTGTCATCATTGCTTCCAAGGAGAATTCTTGCTACACTTTCTCCAAGACATATCTGTTTGCTTTGTTGTGTGTGTTGGTTTGTTTGGGGTTTTTTTTCCCATCCTTGCATATTAAATACATAGAATTCATAGAATACACAGAGAATAAAACCAGGAAGTTTTATTCATAAAAATTATGGAAAAAAGTATCCAGGTAAAAAAATGTTTTGTAACCAGAAATTTAGAAAATGAAACTTGAGGGGTTTGTTGTTGTTATGTGTCGTCCCTCGAGTCGTTTGCGACTCATAGCGATCCTATGCACAATAGCCCTAAATCCTGCTGTATCCTGCGCCAACCGCACTGCCTCTGACACTCCCATCCCGATTACCACAGTCACCGAGTCAATCCATCTCATAGAGGGTCTTCCCCTCCTGCGCCGTCCCTCCACCCTCCCAACCATGAGGGGTAGTGTAAAAGTTAATATGTTGAATCTAATTTGTGGTGTCTACATTTGGATTCAAGATACTGACTGGCAAAACAGTGTTCTATGTCCCACAGAGAAACATCTAAGTAGATCAAAGACTTATTAGTCCATTGATCTAGCTGACGGGTTGTAGTTGGCCCTCTAGGTGTTGTCCTACATTTAGTAATTATATTAATATTCTAGAATAATATAACAAATTACTAGTAACTGGGCAGTTTAACAAAATAATTTTTCTTTCAGGTATATATATTCTAAGACTTCAAAACTAAGTTAGCAACAGTGCCATCCTTCATCTAAAGATTCTTAAGAAGTTTTATTTGCTTCTTCTTCCCTCTAGGATTTGTTTTCAATCTTTGGTGTACTTCATATGTGGCAACGTATTTGACAGTGACCTCTTATATTTTCACATGAATTTCATCTTCACATGGTCTTCTTTTCTGTCTTTCTGTGTCCTTTTATGAATAGACTTCCTTCACTTATCAATTCAAAATATTATGGTAACTTGCATTCTACTATAATGTTTAACCACAGTTAATATAAATAGCAAAGTCATTCAATATCAGTAGATTTAATCTCAACATCAAAAATGGACACTACTATGGAGAACATTTTGGGAATTTGCTTCAGAAAACTATCCAATAAATATCTTAAAAATTAAAGTTGATTATTATTCAATACATTTTCGAAGGTGAATCTCCAAGGTTGTAAGGCAATAAATAATATACCATAACAATAGACTCAATATGCCAAAGAATTCGAAAATGATTTATAATGGGCCATCCAATATGTTCTACACAGAGTTGCCTCCAATCAGAGATAATGGCAATTAAGAACAGAATAGTAACCGTGTATTTTAAGACTCACTCTAACATATTATGGTTTTCCCTTATCCTCAGTACATCTGCAAAGATCCTAAGTAAATTTGCACTCAGAAATACTAGAATTTAGGATTTCAATATATCTGAATAGACTATGGTATAATCCATTCCAATAAGAATAAATACTCATCTAAATACATTTAGCTCAGAAAGTCCCAAATGCCGTCCCTGGGATCCTATATTATTACTGCTTCAGACCACTAGGATGTTTGAATACAAACCATTAACTCATTGCCATAGAGCTGGAGGCTGAACCTTCAGCTTTTAAAATCTATCATTCATCTGGGAGGAGACTGCCCATCTTTCTCTTGCAAAGTGAATAGTGAATTCATATAGAACCACTAGAGGGAAAAGCCATTGTGTTAGGAGTACAACTCTCTATGGATTATACAACTGGACCTTCCTTCCTTATGATGAGAGCATTATTTTTGCTACTTCATTGTTCCTATAAGATAAATTGTTCATTCAGTAAGTGAAGAATGTAGAAACTTAAGTCACAGAGCTTTATGCTCAGACCCTAAAAATGAATAAAATTATCATTATGCATTTCAAATGTACTCAGAATTTTATCATTTTTCTATTTGGAATGGGAATGTCTGTTTTATTCTTGTCTCACTATTATATTTTAAAAGCTGACAACTATTTTCCTGTTCTTGCTATATACTGTCAAGTCAAAACAGACCTATAGCTGACATTTGGCTAGGTTTCCAGAGGTCCATCCAGTGGGTTTTCAGAGGCAGCTAATGGCATGGGAGGAGACTGCTCATCTTTCTCTCATGAAGAAGCCTGTGGATTCAGACCATGTGCCTTTGAGGTTGCAGTGCAGCTTCTTGCCACTAGGCTACCAGAGCTCCAGATTGGAGGAAGACTTATCAACAACCTGTATTTTGCGGATGATACAACCTTATTTGCTGGAATTGAGGCGGACCTGAAGCATCTACTGCAGAGTGTCAAGCAATTTAGTTTACAATATGGATTGAAGATCAAAAAAAGCTCAAGAAAACAAAGCTTCTTACCATTGAGCCAACTGGCAACATCATGATAGATGGAAAAGATATGAGATTGCTAGCAATTTCAGCTTAATTGGTTCCACAATCAATACTCTTGGCACTTGTAGTCAGGAAATCAAAAGATAAATTGCATTAGTGAAATCTGCTAATAAGGACCTCTCTGATGTGCTGAAGAGCACAGATGCCAATCTTGAGACTAATATGTGCCAGATCCAGACCATGGTCTCTGCCATTACTTGTTATCCACCAGAAAGCTGTACAATAGCCAAGGATGATAGAAGAAGAACTGATGCCTTTGAATTGTGATGTTGGAGAAGAGTTTTGAATATACCATTGTCTACCAAGAGAACTAGCTGGTCTATCCTGGAGAGGATGAAATCAAGCTGCTCCTTGAAAGCAAAGATATTGAGACTCTCATGTACGTTAGACATATAGCCAGAAGGGAGCAGTCTTTGTATAAAGATATCATGCTTGAAAGAGTTGAGGGACAGTGCAGGAGAGGAAGACCTGGGATGAGATGGATTGACACAAAAACTAGGGTAATGAGGGTAAGGGTGTCAGAGACAGTGAAACTGGCTAAACATAGAGCAGGGTTCAGAGCTACTGTGCATAGAGTTGCTATGAACAAAGTCAACTCAATTGCAATAACAACAACAATTTGTTTTCTATTTTCAAATATTCAGTGGTGGTGAGGAATTTTTGTTTCGTCTGTATCACACTAAAAGTCTCATTTATACTTGATTTCAATAATGTATTGGAGGACTTTTCAACTGATAAGAATTAGCTGAAATATTTGGTCTTTGAGTTAATGCTGTAATGAACATAGTATTTGGGAATGTTAAATTGAATGAATATATTTCTCCACATATTTTGTTTGGATATTAAAACATGGGACCAAAATTATGGATTATGATAGTTTACAAAATTATGCTTCAAACGTTGTTCTTATTCTAAACTCTGGATTCTTTGAATGCAAGGCCTTGTGGCCTAGTGGTAAAAAGACATGTTACAATCCCAAAAGTATGTGGTTAAAATCATCCAGCTGTTCTGTGGGAGAAGGATAAACAATCACCTCCCATGTGATTTACTGCCTCTGAAAGCATGTTAGTTGTCATTGTTTTTATTTTGTTGTTTTTATGTGTCATTGACCTGAATAGGACTCATAGCAACCCTATGAACAACAACAACAACAACAAAATCTGAACCCTGTTCCATTCTGCACCATTCTCTCACTTCCTGACACACAAGAGCCCACTGCAGCACTCACCACATCAATCCACCTGGTTGAGGCTCTTTCTCTCCTTCACTGACCGTTCACCCTTTCCAGCATCATGTCTTTCTCCAAGGAATAGCACCTCTTAGCAATCTGTCCAAAGTATGTGAGGTGGAGCCTCATCATTATTGCCTCCAAAGAGTGCTCCAGCTTCATCCTCTCCAAGACATAGCTGTTTGGAAGCCATCTGCAAGCCATCTATGGAATATTCAATGTTCTCCAGTACCACAGTTCAAAGACATAAATTATTTTCCCATCATCCTTATTCATTGTCCAGCTATCAGATACATAGCAAGTAATTGGAAAGACTGTGACCTGAATCAGACGCACCCTAGTCTTTAAACTGATATCACTACTCCTTAGTAATTTGGAAAGGTCCCTAACTGCAAATTTTCCCAGTGCACTGTGTCTCTTTATTTCTTGACTGCTAATATCAATGGTGTTACTTGTGGATCCAGGTTAAGATTAAGCTGTTGACAGTATCAATCTCCTCTCCGCCCATCATGATGTCACCTTCCAGTCCAGTGGTAAGAGTCTTTGTTTTCCTGACATTGAGATGCAATCTATAGTGAAGGTTGCATTCCTTGATGCTGTGCAACAAGCACTTCAAGTCCTTCTCACTTTCAGCAAGCAAGGTTGTGCCATCTGCAAAACACTTGTTATTGATGAGTTTCTCTCCATTCCCTGACTTTCCTCTTTATAGAGCCCAGCCCCTTGAATAATTTGGTCAGCATGCTGATTGAAGAATGAAAAAGATCATTACAAAGGCTGAAAAAGAAGAAGAGACCAAGATGGATGTCAGATGAGACCCTGAATACTGCATTAGAGCGCCGAGAAGCCAAAACTAAAGGACGAAACCAAGAAATCAAAGAGCTAAACAGAAAATTTAAAATGGTAGCCCTGGACGACAAAGCAAGATACTATAATGAAATGTGCAGAGAGCTGGAGTCAGAAAATCAAAAGGGCCGAACTCGCTCAGCATTTCTTAAGCTGAAGGAGCTGAAAAACAAATTCAAGCCAAGGGTGGTAATATTAAGGATACTTTGGGTAGAATATTAAATGATCCAGGAAGTATCAAGAGAAGATGGAAGGAATACACAGAGTCACTGTATCAGAAGGAATTGGCTGACACAGAAGAATTTCATGAAATTACATATGAGCAAGAGCCTATGGTGATGAAAGAGAAAGTTCAAATTGCTCTGAAGGAATTGGCAAAAAACAAGGCTCCAAGAGTTAACGGCATACCAACTGACGTATTTCAACAAACAGACACTAGCCTGGATGTGCTCACTAAGTTGTGCCAAGAAATCTGGAGAACAGCCAGCTGGCCCACTGACTGGAAAAGATCGATATTTGTTTCCATTCCAAAGAAAGGTGACCAGAGTGTGGAAATTATCGAAAAATATCATTGATATCACATACAAGCAAGATTCTGCTGAAAATTATCCAAAAATGTTTGGAACAATATGTCAACAGAGAACCGCCAGATGTGAAGGCTGGATTTAGAAGAGGTCGTGGTACTAGGGATATTATAGCTAATGTTAGATGGATCTTGGCAGAAAGCAAAAAAATACCAGAAGAATGTCTACCTGTGTTTCATTGATTATGCAAAGGCTTTTGACTGTGTGGATCACAACAATATGTGGCTGACTCTGAGAAGAATGGGAATCCCAGAACATTTGATTGTGCTAATGCGAAACATATACTTGGACCAAGAGGCAGTTGTCAGAACAGAGCAAAGAGATACCACATGGTTCAAAATCAAGAAAGGGGTTCATCAGGGATGTATTCTGTCCATACCTTTTCAATCTGTATGCAGAAAGGATCATCTGAGATGCTGGGCTATACAAAGAGGAATGTGGCATCAGGATTGGTGGAAGAATCATCAACAACCTGTGTTGTGCAGATGACACAACCCTGCTTGTTGAAACTGAGGAGAAACTGAAGCGCTTGCTGCAGAAGATCAAGGACTACAGCTTCCTATATGGACTGACTCTCAACATCAAGAAAACAAAGATTCTAATCACTGGGCAAATTAGCAGCATCAGTATGGATGGTGAAGAGATTTAGATAGTTAAGTTTTAGTTTACTTGGCTCCACGGTCAACACTCTTAGTAACAGCAGCCAGGATATCAAGAGACGAATTGCATTGGGAAAATCGGCTGTGAGGGACCTCTCAAGAGTACTGAAGATCAACCATGTCAGAGTGTAGACTAAGGTGCGCCTGATCCAGGCTATAGTCTTCGCACTTATGTGCTATGCATCAGGGAGTTGGACAGTGACTAGGGTAGATAGAAAGAGAATTGATGCCTTCGAGCTGTGGTGCTGGAGAAGAGTGTTGAATATACCATGGGCTGCTAGGAGAACAAACAGGTTTGTCCTGGAGAGGATGAAACCAGTATGCACCTTGGAGTCAAGGATTCTGAAGCTTTGATATATTTTGTGCATGTTGCAAGGAGGGACTGGTCCTTGGAGAGGGACATCATGTTTGGCAGAGTGGAGGGGCGGCGAAGGAGAAGAAGACCTTTGATGAGATGGATCGATTCTGTGACTGGAGAGGTGGGGATAAGTGCATTTGAGATGGCTAGGTTGGCACAGGATAGAAGAGTGTATAGAGCTCTTGTAAATAGGGTCACTATGAGTCGCGAGCGACTCGATGGCACATAATAACAAACAACATGCAGATCGAATAGGCATGGAGAGAGATCACAACCCTGGCTCATCCTTTTCCCCAATTCCAACCGTGCAGTGCTTTCCTGCTCCATTTGCAAAATAGCCTCCTGATCCAAGTAAAGGCTCCTCATGAGCACAAATTAATCTCTGGGATTTCCATTCTTCTTAAAGTCATCTACAATTTGTTAGGATCCTCGCAGTCAAATGACTTTGTACAGTCAGTAAAGCACAAAGTGAAGTATTTCTGGTATTCCTTTCTTTCAGCCAAGATCCACTTGACATCAGCAATGATGTACCTGGTGTCATGGCCTCTTCTAAATCCTGCTTAAACTACTGGAAGTTCCCCATCTATGTACTGTTCCCGCTGTTTATGAATGATCTTCCACATAATTTTGCTTCTATGTGATATCAATGATATTGTTTAATTTCCACGTTCAGTTGGATCATCGTTCTTAGGAATGTGAATATATATGGACCTCTTCCAATATTTTGGGCAGATATCTATTCTCCAAATTTCCTGGGATAGAGTGATGAGTGCAACAAAGGCTGCATACATTAACTGAAATAACTCATTTGATATCCCATCAAATCCTGGACATTAATTTTGCCAATGCCTTCAATGCATTGAGTATCTTGTTGTTATGTGTCTTCAAGTCTCCTGTTGACTCATACAAGACCCCTGAAACCTGCTCTATCCTTTGCCAACTTTACTGCCTCTGACACAGCTACCTTCATTACTCTAGTCACTATATCAATCCATTTTAACGATGGTTTCCTCTCTTTATCCGTCCCTCTCCCCTTCCAAACATGATGTCCCTCTTCAAAGACCTATCCCTCCTTGCAACATACCCAAAGTATGTCAGACGAAGCCTTAGAATCCTTGCCTCCAAGGAGCAGGCTGATTTCACCCTCACTAGGATGAAACTGCTTGTTCTCCTGACAGTCCATGGTATATTAAAACCTCTTCTCCAGAACCACAGCTCAAAGGTATCATCTCCCTTTCTATCATCCCTAGTCATTGTCCAGCTCTCTGATGCATAGCAAGCAATTGTCAAGACTACGGTCTGGATCATGTGCACCTTAGTCTCTAGACTGAAGTCATTGCTCTTTAGTACTCTGGAGAGGTCCCAGACAGCCAACTTTCCCAGTGCAATTTATCCCTTGATTTCCAGCCTACTGGTACCAGAAGTGTTGATTGTGGAGCCACATGAACCAGAGCTGTTAACAATCTCAATCTCTTCACTATCCATCATGATACTGCCATTAGCAGTGGCCCAGTAGTGAGAATCTTTGCTTTCTTGATATTGAGCTTCAATCCATATTGAAGGCTGCAGTCCTTGATCTTGTGCAGCAAGTGCTTCAGGTCCTCTTCAGTATCAGCAAGCATGGTTGTGTCATCTTCATAATACAAGTTGTTGATGAGTCTTCCTCCAATCCTGATAACATATTCCTTCTCATACAGCCCAGCCTCTTCATTGAGTATCTTAGTAGGTACTAAATAAAATAGCATACATCCTTTTAATATAAATTAAAACAGATGTTTGGCACAAGGAAAGGATAATGAAATGGAAATGCTTGAAGCATATTAATCCAAATTCAAGGAATGACAGTACCTACAAGAACTTAAAGTGTCAAAGAAAGATTTACCTCTAGAAAAATCTATGTTTAGATCCCAATTTTTGCTTAATGATGGTGACTTTTGACTTTATAATTAAGACTAATTTATCTTATTCTCAGTCACTAAACAAGTATTATTTCATTATAGCAGCTATAAGAAATTATTACATTCACTGTATATTTAATTTGTATATTTCATTAACCATATTTATGTTTTGATTATATGTATACATATATTCTTTTTAAAAAGTATCTTTCCTACTTTTTACCAATCTTAAGTATTGCTTTTTTGAAACTTTTCACTATTCTATACTTCACTTCTCATGATTTTGTTGATAAGTGTTGTCAAGTCACTTGCGACTTAATGAGACTCTTTGTACAACAGCCCTAAAGCCTGCTCTCTCCTGTGCCAACTTTATTATCTCTGACACACCTACCCTCATTACTTCAGTCATTGTATTAATCCATTTCATGGATGGTCTCCCTGCCTTTCTCCATCCTTCCACCCTCCCAAGCATGATGTCTGTCTCCAAGGTCAGTCACTCCTTGCAATATGCTCAAAGTTTTTCAGAGGAAGCCTCAAAATACTTGCCTCCAAGGAGCAGGCTGATTTCACCCTCACTAGGATGTACCTGTTTGTTCTCCTGGCAGTCCATGGTATGTTTAAACCTGTTGTCCAGCACCACAGCTCAAAGGCATCAATTCTCTTTCTATCATCCCTAGTCATTGTCCAACTCTCTGACACATAACAAGAAATTGTGAAGACTATGGCCTGGATCTTACGCTCCTTAATCTCCAAACTGATATCATTGCTCTTCAATACTTTGGAGAGATCTCTGACAGCAGACTTTCCCAATGCAATTTGTTTCTTTATTTCCTCCTGCTGTTACAAAGAGAATTGATTGTGGAAACAAGTAAACTAAAGCTGTTAACAATCTCAATCTCTTCACCATCTATAATGATGTTCCTATTAGCAATGGCCCAGTGTTGAGAATCTTTTTTTGATGCTGAGCTTCAATTGCAAAAACACCACCGTAAATACATCTTGAATTTTCTTTCTTTCAAGAGTTTGTTTCAAATAGAGGAATGTCTTAGGGGATTTTTTTGTAGATATTAAAAGTAGCAAGAACAGTAACACGGAGATGGCTGTCTGACCTCTATTAATTTTACAAAGGGGAACAAACTGTCATCAACAAATCCACAGTATAAAATTTATCTGTATAAGATTAGGCATTGCCTCACTCTGCTGCTTTACTATACTAATCACTTGGTCTGAAATTTGTTGCATATGAAAATACAGGTTCTTTTGCTGATGTTAGATGGATTTTGGCTGAAAGCAGAGAATATCAGAAGAATGTCTATCTGTGTTTCATTGATTACGCAAAGGCATTTGACTGTGTGGATCATAACAAACTGTGGCTGACTCTGAGAAGAATGGGAATCCCAGAACATTTAATTGTGCTAATGTGAAACCTATACTTGGACCAAGAGACAGTAGTCAGAACAGAGCAGGGTAACACTGCATGGTTCAAAATTGGGAAGGGTGTACGCCAGGGATGCATCCTGTCTCCATACCTTTTCAACATGTATGCAGAGCAGATTATCCGAGAGGCTGGGCTCTATGAGGAGAATTGTGGCATCAGGATTGGTGGAAGATCTATTAACAATCTGCGTTATGCAGATGACACAACCATGCTTGCTGAAACTGAGGAGGACCTCATGCACTTGCTGCGAAGGGTCAAGGACTGCAGCATTCAGTATGGACTGAGGCTCAATGTCAAGAAGACAAAGATTCTCACCACTGGACCAATTGGCAGCGTCAGGATGGATGGCGAAGAGATTGAGATTGTTCACAGCTTCAGTTTGCTCGGCTCCACAGTCAACACTCTTGGCACCAGCAGTCAGGAAATCAAAGAGTGTATTGCGATGGGAAAGTCTGCTGTTAGGGACCTCTCTAAAGTACTCAGGAGCAGCAGTGTCTCTCTGGAGACTAAGGTGCACCTGATACAGGCCATGGTCTTTGCAATCACTTGTTATGCATCAGAGAGTTGGACAATGACTAGGGAGGACAGAAGGAGAGTTGATGCCTTTGAGCTGTGGTGCTGGAGAAGAGTACTGAATGTACCATGGACTGCCAGGAAAACAGATTCATCTTCGAGAGAATTAAACCAAGCTACTCCTTGGAGGCAAGGATTCTGGGGCTTCGTCTGACATACTTTGGACATGTTGCCAGGAGGGACGGGTCCTTGGAGAGGGACATCATGCTTGGGAGGGTGGAGGGACAGCGCCAGAGGGGAAGACCCTCTACGAGATGGATTGATTCAGTGACTGGGGTAATAGGTATGGGTGTGTCAGAGGCAGTGCGGTTGGCACAGGATAGAGCAGGGTTTAGGGCTGTTGTGCATAGGGTCGCTATGAGTCGCAAACGACTCGATGGCACATAACAACAACAACAACATGAGAATACCGACTTTATAAAATATTTTTTTTAACTCACAGTTGTGAGTTTTTAAGGGAAGTAAGTTAGGAGAGGGGAAGAGAGGCAAAGAATATCACTCAGTGAAAGGCAATATTTAATATATAGCAGTCCCAAGCCAGATTAACAGCAGGACACAAGCCCTTAACTAGTTAAGACAGCATGTCTGTCAACAGCAAAGTAGAGTGCCTCAGTTAAACCAGATAACTTCTCAGCCAACAGCAAGATACCTGTCGCAAAGTTGTGAGTTGTTTTCTCTGCTTCTTCTTTTCTAGTGTTAAGTTTCCCATCAAGATCTCTGATTAGGTCTCCATCTGGTTCTATCAGGCTCTACTTTACCACAGTCTCACTACAATCTAACTCTTTCATAGGTTGGCCTTGCAGTTGTTGATGAAGTTGAAGAAGCTGGTCAGTGGTGAACTACTCAATTGCGGCAACTGGAGACCATCCTCCAGGAGAGGCAAAAGCACTGGGGAAGTCAACAGTCAAGGATCTCTCAGAATTACTCAGGAGCAATAATATTACTTTGAGGACGAAGTCCACCTAAGTCAGACCATGGTGTTTTCTAGCAATAGTTATGCATCAGAGAGCTGAACAGTGATTAAGGAATACAGACTAATAATTGACGTATTTGAACTGTGATTTCACAGAAGAGTATGAACATTCCATGAACTGCCAAAACACAGATGGATGCCTTTGGAGAGGTGCAGCCAGAGGGTTCCTTGAAGTCATGGACGTTTAAGCTCCATCTCACAAACCTCCAGCATTTAACTGGGAGAGACTATTTCATGGAGAAGGACATCAAGCTTGGAAAAAATGGAAAGGATTATGAGAGAAAGGAAGAACATCAACCAGGTGGGTTGACATAGTAAATAGAGCAAGAGTGTGAGGACAGCCATATCTGATCTTTATCAACTCCACAAAGGGGAACAGTCCCTGTCAATAACCTCAATAACATGAAACTCATTCCCATTAGGTAAGACATATCCTTCACATGTCCACATCTCTTCCTACTCATTCCAACACCAATCTTTCTGCTTTACTGGATCCAAAATATGATGTGATAGCTCACATACTATATTTGGGAATTCAGAAGGCTATAATTGGGGTTAGTAGCAGAATACAATCATTCAGTCAGGATAAGTTCCCATATGCATTCACAGGAAACTCAGTCTTCAGCCTTGTGGCCTTAGGCTAGTGTTACAAAGCTCTCAGTCCTGCCAATTATGGTTCTTTGGCCCCATCTCAAGCTGTCTAACAAACTTGGGCAAAGGCTCCTAGTTCTGGTTCCATGAGGTAGTATTCCCAAGGTCCACCTTGTCTCATGCCAAGTCTCTTTTTGTCTGCTACAGCCGATATGACTGATACTCCCATAGGCCGTGGTCTGATTGGCACAGGAATCTCTGGTTCTGAAGGACACATTGCATTCTCTTGCTTTTTCTTTGCTAGTGGTGAGATTCTCTCTAATATCGCTAGTAGAACTTATCATTTTAATGGTGAGACTATCCACAATCGCTTGTTGATTGGTGAGAACAATCAATTCCCTTGTAGATTGTCTTAACACACCCTATTCACATATTCCTGCCCATCCAAATGGGAAAGTCTCTTAATGACTAGGGAACAAAAAATCCTTAACACCACAGTATCTCCAAGCAAACTATGAACTTTTTAAGAGAAGATAATCAGTATCATTTGTTTTAGTCAGTAGCATGCATCTGACTTATCCTTGGTAAAGTAACACAATGCCTTAAAGATTTTGTGTCTGTTCAAATTCATGGTATTTCAAAGAAACTAGATATTGTCCATGAATAATTTGTATCATTAAATAAACTAATGCATTTTGGAATAAGAAGCTAAACAAGCAACTCATCTTGACACACAATAATACAGAACAGTCACTCCAAAAGCAGTACTAAAATTAAACTTTGCCTACCAGCTATATTTGTTTGATAAAAATCCAGTTTCCACATTCACAAATGTTGGAAGGTTTACTATAAAAGGTAATGATTCTATTATTTAAACAACTATACTTATTTCTTCATCTATGAAATTAATTTTAATATTAAGTTTATGTGTGGGATACTGTCTGTAAATTTTCTCAAAAAAGTTAAGGGGGGAAAAACTATCACAAATGACATATTAAAATATTGAAGCTGAAAATAGTAAGGAAAACAGTAAACTCCAATCATTTTATAGGGAAGAAAGAAGCTATCAACCAAATGTGAGTAAAGCTGAATAAGACTAGATCAGTCCTCTAAATAATTTAAATGATGTGTAGATTTTGCTTAAATTATGGAGAAAATTGCAGTAGATTTTTCTCCTTATAACAGATTTTTCAGTTTTATTGTTTGAGTCCTGGAATCACATCTGTACAAATATAATTTAAAGTGTTTATTTGAGACATCTGCATTAAGAACACAAAACTGCTGCCATCTTTTAACATCAAATTTTCACTTATTCATGTGGAACACCATATGCAACAGTTTAGAAACACATGCACTGGAGTGATAAAAATACACAGCCAGGTTGACAGTTCTATTGCCTGAGGAGAATGTTCTGTGCAGTTCATCATTTGTTGTTTGTTTTGGGCTTTTTTTCCTTCTATTTCCATTTTTTTTCAGATACTTTACTTTGCACATTAACAATTGATAATTTGACAAGTACTGGCAATGATTGTTTTTTGGGTTTTTTTTTGGTAGAATCACCTGCAGTTGTTAATATATGTACTACTAAAATAATACATTAACATCTGGTTAGCAGAATGTTTTAAATTATGTCTAGATATTTCACTTGTGATTTTATATTTCACTAAACTGAAGTTATTATGCATTTATTCTTTGCACCTACAAAGAACAAAATTAAGTATTTTAGATTATAGTTATCTAGATGTGTGTGTTAATTGTAGATCCAAGCAAGAAGTTGTTAGCATTTTTCAGTCTCCTCACCATCCATCACGATGCTATCAGTCCAGTGGTAAGAATCTTTGTTAACACTCTTGGTATCAGCAGTCAAAAAATAAGGAGACCCATTGCACTGGGAAGATCCGCAGTTAGAAGCCTTTTCAAGTTATTGAGGAATAATTCTGTCAGTTTGAGGAATAATTTGTGTCTGATTCTGGCCATAGTCTTTCTGATCACTTGTTATGCATCTGAGAGCTGAACAATGAATGTTGTTTGTTGTTGTTTGATGCCGTGGAGTTGGAGATGACTCATAGCGACCCTATGAACGAACAACCTGAGCACTGTTCGTACATAGAGTTTCCAGAGGCAAGCCATTTTGGAAGTGGATGCTGCTCCTGCTTCCAGGCTTGATTTAGTCGGGAAGCTCCACCCAACACTGTCCACCATGGGTGCCCATTACCACGATTGGCACATCACTGTCACAGGCTTCAGCATCACAGCAACCACGAGTTACCTCTGTACAGAAACACACAGACCAGTGCTATACCACCTAGAAGAATGTTTGACAGGAAGACAATTTGAACCTATGGGCTTAAGGCCGCCTCCTGGTTCAAACCATAGGCCCAGGCTGGCTAGCCTCACTCCAGGGACAGAGCAAACCTGCACATCAAACACATTCCCGGAAAAGCAGTCCACTCCAAAAGCTTGCCACGATTCCTGCACTCCCACCACCACACTCCTGCCTTCTGGCAAGGAGAGCTTCCCATGAGCCTGTGAAGGCACCAGCCAAACCAGGAACAACATGGCTGCTTCCTTCCCAGCTTCCTTCGGATTAAGGCCACCTCCTGGATCAAACCCTAGGCCCAGGCTGACAAGCCTCACTCCAGGCACAGAGCAAACCTGCACGTCAAACACATTCCCGGAAAAGCAGTCCACTCGTTAAAGTTGTATAATAAGGAAGACTGAAAAAGAATTCATGTCTTCTTATTGCGGTGTTGTTGAAAAATATTGAACATACCATGAACTGCCAAACAAAGAAAAAAATATGTTTTGGAAGTACAGCTAAGGCGCCCTTTAGAAGGAAAGATACATGTCATATACTTTGGACATGTTTCAAGAGGGACCTGACCTAGGGGAAAAGTCCTCATACTTGGACAAATAATGGACAAGCAAAGGAGAGGTAAAGCTCCAATGACATGGATTGACACAGTCACTTCAATAATAAACTTAAGCACAACAGAAAGTGTAAGGATAGTTCAGGATCAGGAAGCATTGTTTTGTATTTACATAAGTTTGGTTTGAATCAGAGTTAACTTACCAGCTCTGAACCATATATTTGAAAGGAGGCATCTGAAACAAACACTGAGGGCAAAGGCAAGGACAAAAGGTTATAGTATCTTTGATTGAGTCAGACTGGTAAAAGTCTCAGAAAGGTCACATAGAAAATGAATGCCAAATACATTATTCACCCACTTATTTCCATCTAGTTAGTTAGGAGAAAGATGTATAGTTTTTCTCTCTGTAAAGATGTACAGCTTCAGAAAGTAGATCATCTTGAATCAAATTTTTTTGCATGACTGTGGGTTTTGGTTATCTATACAAAGGGTTTTAAACAATGTCTGCCATATAATATTGTCAGCTCTGGTGACATAGACCACAGGGAGTGTGCTGCTAACCCAAGGCGTGAACTTCTTTGCTGGTATGACTCTACCAAATGAGCAATCTCCTCCAATTTTAATTTAAACTTCTGAAAACTTCCTGGTGGTGGGTTAGCTATTAGACTATTCTGAACCAATGATAATGAATTTGAGAGCTACATAACAAGCTTTTAGTAACTGTTTACTATTTTCCCAAGACCAGGATACTTTTTGAACAGTTCAATTTGTTTTACATTTTGTATGACAGCCTAGAGGGTTTATACATATTTTTGCTCCTATTATCCAAATCAATGCATTCTTCTTGATCTTTTGTTACTGTTATGTGCCACTGAGTCAAGTATGACTCATGTTGTTGTTAAGTACTGTCTAATCATAGCAATCTCATGAACGAAATTCCTCAACGCTTGTGTAACTTTCGTCCTTTCTTCAGGTTCATAGAGTTTCCAGAGGCAAGCCACTCTTGCAAGTAGGTAACTCATAGTGACCCTATAAATAAAAGATTTGAACCCTGTTCTGTCCTGTGCCATCTTCATCTTCCTGACACACACAAGAGACCCATTGCAGGAGTCATCAAGTCAATCCATCTGATTCATGGTCTTCCTATTCTTCAATGACTCTCCACCCTTTCCACCATCATGTCCTACTCAGAGTAATAGCCCCTCCTAGCAACATGCCCAAAGCATGTGAGACTAAGATTTATCATTCTTGCCTCAAAAAGCACTCCAGCTGTACCCTCTCCAAGACATATTTGTTTGTTTTCTTGGCCATCCATGGAATGTTTAGTGCTCTTCTCCAACACCACAGATCAAAGACGTCAATTCCTTTTTTGCCATCCTTATTCATTGTTCGTGGGAAGCTCTCCTTGCCAGAAGGCAGGAGTGTGGTGGTGGGAGTGCAGGAATCGTGGCAAGCTTTTGGAGTGAACTGCTTTTCTGGGAATGTGTTTGACGTGCAGGTTTTGCTCTGTCCCTGGAGTGAGGCTAGCCAGCCTGGGCCTAGGGTTTGAACCAGGAGGCAGTGACTGATGCAATGGGTTTTTGTGTGTCAAGAAGTGTAAGGATGGCACAGTATAGGACAGGGTTCAATCTTTTGTTATAGGTTATATGAATTAAACTCGACTCAACGGCACCTAACAACAACAGCATTGTTATTAAGTTAGAAAAAATCATAGATGATACTCCAGTGAGTTTTCTGTATATATAAACCATATGTTTTTGTTGTTGTTATGTGCCGTCGAGTTGCTGAAAACCCACTGGAGGGTCAAGTATGGGTCAATTCTAACTCAACTGTGTACTGCAACACAACAATAAAGGGGATATTACTACTTAAATGTTTTTGTTTTCTGGTTTGTTTTTTTTTTTCAAGATGGATTCATTTATTCTTTGGCAGTCCGTGGTATATTCATTACTCTTCTTCACTACAACAATGGAAAGGAATTGCTTCTTGTACAGTCTTTTACATTCATTATTGAACATTCAGAGGCATTGGAAACAACTGAAATACCATAGCATGGATCAGATGCTTCTTAATAATTAAATTGACATCATTATTCTTTAGTACCTTGGAGATGTCTACTTTGGAGAGGTCCTTGACAGCAGATTTTTACTTAAATATTTTAACCAAAGACAAAACCATGAGAGAGTATGCTATTGATCATATAGTCTCAGGAACACATACTTGGATACTATCATTGTCAATTGACATAACATCGTCCACCAAGTATAACTTTCAACACTCTACACTGGTGACTAGCAACTCTTTATACTGGTAAGTAATGATAGAGAGCTTAAAAGCTTATAAGAAGCCATCTAAGAAACAACCATTGGTCTCTCGCTTCTGGGGCAAAGAAGGTGAAGAAAACAAGACACATGGAAGCAATAAGTTCACAGTACCAGTGGACCTTGCAACCTTCTTCCAAGACCCTTTCCAAGAAAGCAATGAACTAAGTTTCTAGTACTGCTAAATGATTTAAATGGATGAGAATAGAAGACTCTAGAGAGAGTGATAGATACACATTGCTAACCACACTGAGTTGCACAAAGCTAGGCCATGCAGAAGGATTTGTGTGTGAATATTAGAAAATATAATTCAAGATTATTATGTATCATACATAGGAAAGGCACTTATATCTTTTTGTATTTGTCTCTCAACAAATTTGGAAGAAATTACCAGAATTTTACTATGCTCTATTATTAATTCTTTTCTTATTAGCAATTTAGTTACTTCAAAACATATGCATTTATGTAACAGTTGATCATAGACTCTACTTATATAGGGCAGACAGTGTTGTTCTGTGGTATGCCAATGATCCTTGCTTGAGGTTCAAAGCATACCTTGATTTCATCAATTTCTGTTTCATCCAATAAATTTAGAAATACATTAGTAAAGATTTCACATATTTTTTAAAACATTAATTAGTAGAACGTTCCTTTAAAAGCTGGAACAACACATTAGCACATAGAGTTCACTTGATAAATTCTACTTTCCAGAGAATTAAGATTTTTTTGTAATTTTATGTTATTCTAAATATATCTACACATAACAGCAATTCTGTTGTTACCAAACTTGCTGTTTTACACGTCCTTTTGAAGAATTATGGAGTTAAACTTACCCTGATAAAAAAATAATTTTACTTTTGTTTTAATAACTCCTTTTTATGTTTGTTTGTTTTTTGTTTTTTTTTTGTAAAAGAACAAATATATGTCTTGGAAAAGTGCAACATAGCCCTCCTTGGAGGAAGGATAGTGAAGCTTCATCTCTCATATTTTGGACATGTTTCTAGGAAAGGCTATTCCTTGTAAAAGGGTATCTTACTTGAAAAGGTGAAGGGTCCACAAAAGAGAGGAAGACTCCCAATAAGGTGGATTGATATGGTAAATGCAGTAATGAACTCACGAGGATGGTACAAGATAAAAGAATTCAGATCTGTTATTCATAAGGTCACTAGAAGTCATGCTCAATTCAATGGCATCAAAGAACAACTATCCATACCTCCACCTAGTGGTAAGAAGTTGCACTGGAAACCCAAAGGTGGTTTGTAAATGTCATCAAGTTGCTGGCAACTCATAGCCACACTATGTACATTAGCTTTGAAACTTATCCTATCCTGAGCCAATCTTACTGTCTCCAACAGACCTAATCCCATTTCTCCACTCACTGAGTCTATCCATCTCCACCTGGGTCTTTCTCTCCTGTGCTGTCCAGCCACCCTTCCAAGCATTGATGTTCTTCTCCAAGGGCTTGTCCCACCTGGCAAGATATGTGAGATGGAGACTCAACATCTTTGCCTCCAGGGAGCATCCTGGTTTCACCCTCTCCAGGCCATACCTGTTTGTTTTCCTGGCAGTCCACAGTGTGTTCAACACTCTTTTTCAGCACGAAAACTCAAAGGCATCAGTCCTTCTTCTATCATCTTTAGTCCCTCTCTAGCTTTCAGACATATAGCAAGTATTTGTGAAGACCGTGGCTGTGATCAGGCATGACATTGTTGTTCTTTAGTACTCTAGAGATGCCCCTGACAGCAGAATTTCTCAATATGATTCATCTTTTGATTTCCTGATTGCTGGTGGCAAGGGTACTGATTGTGGAACCAAGCAAGTTGAAGTTAACAACAACCTCAATTTCTTCTCTGTCCGTAATGAAGCTGCTGATCGTCCCAGTGGTGAGGATCTTTGTTTTCTTCATGTTTAAATTCAATCCATGCTGTAAGTTACAGTCCTTGACCTTCTACAGTAAATGCCTCATGTCCTCATCAGTTTCAGCAAGCAAGGTTGTATCATCTGAATAATGCAGGTTGTTGAGCATGTTATTAGGAGAAACTAGTCCTTGGAGAGAGACATCATACTTAGAAAAGCAGTATTGTTGTTTTTAGGTGTGGACATGTCAAATACAATCCATAGGAAGGAGGAGGGTCAATGAAAGAGAGGATGATACTCAGTAAACTGAAATGATAGAGCAATGGCTCAAGGGTTTCAGATTTGACGAGGATACTGCAGCACAGGACAAGGTTCAGATCTGTTATTTATAATGTTACTATGAATTATAATCAACTTAACAGAACTCAACAATAACAAACAATATACACAAACATTTCTAAAATCATATTCAAAACATATACATTAAAAATATTTTTTTTCAAGAAGAGGTAAATAAATGGAAAAAGGTATTTATTTTATTTTTTAATTTTTAAATTTTATTGTATTAATTTTAATGAACATTTACAGAGATTTTGCATTTTCATTCATTCATTGTTGTATTTTTTTCTTTACCGCCCCGGCCCCCAGTTTGCTCCTCTTTTTGAAAAGCAAAAGATAAACTTCTTCATTGGTATACAATCTCCCCGGAACCTGACGCTGCCCGCCTCCAAATGCACTCCACTATGCAACCTTAATTCTGGATTCCTGTGATAATCATAATATGCTATCATATATCACTTTTAAACTGTTTTCTCCCTCATCTGTTTCAATTCAGTACACATAATCTATCCAGTTTTTCTCAGTCTTACCCCAACCCTGATGTCAGTCACTTTCTACAACAGTGGCACAAGAAACAAAAAAAAGACCTGGAGAAGTGGAAGAATATCCCTTCTCATGGTTAGGAAGACTCAATATTGTGAAAATGGCAATACTACCAAAGGCAATTTACATGTTCAAGGCAATCCCAATACAAATACCAATCCCATTCTTCAACGAGATGGAAAAGGTAATCTCCACTTTCATTTGAAATAGAAAGAAGCCATGAATAAGCAAATCACACCTTAAAAATAGAAAAAAGGTAGGAAGCATCTCACTCCCTGATTTCAAATCCTACTACACTGCTGTGCTGGTTAAGACAGCATGGTACTGGTACAATGACAGACACATAGATCAATGGAATAGAATTGAGAAAATGGAAATCAGGCCATCTACCTATGGTCAACTGATATTTGACAAGGAGATGAAATCAATTAAGTGGGGAAAAGACAGCCTTTTTAACAAATGGTGTTGGCAAAATTGGAAAACTATCTGCAGAACACTCAAGGAAGATCAACACATCACTCCACATACAAAAACCAACTCAAAGTGGATCATGGACCTAGGACTAAAACCAAACTATAAGCTTCATTAAAGAAAAACTTGGACGAACCCTAGTAGTCCTAATCCACAACATAAACAGTCTTCCAAGTATCCTAAAAAATCTACAACCAGGAGAAGATAAAATAGATGAATGGGACTTTCTAAGAATCGAATCCCTGTGCACATCCAAAAACTTCTCCAAAAGGGAAGCCACAGACAGGGAAAAAGTAGTTGGTAATGACATGTCAGATAAGGGACTTATATCTAGAATTTATAAAATACTTGAGAAACACAGCAAGATAAATGTAAATAATCCAAGTGAAAAATGGGCACAGGATATGAACTGACACTTCACCAAAGAAGACATTCATATGGCCAACAAACACATGAAGAAATGTTCAAAATTCCTAGCTCTGAGAGATGCAAATCAAAACAACTATCTCACCCCAGTCAGAATAGCAAAATTTAACAGAACAGCAAGCAACAAATGCTGGTGAGGTTGTGGAGAAACTGGAACCTTATTCACTGTTGGTGGAAGTGTAAAATGGTGCAACCACTGTGGAGGCTCTATGGCGCTTTCTCAAAAAATAGAGATACCATTTGACCCAGCAATTCCACTACTGGAAATATACCCCAAAGAGACCATGACTGGCATCCAAGCAGATATATGCACACCCATGTTTATCGCAGCTTTGTTCACAATAGCAAGGAGTTGGAAACAACCTAAGTGTTCATCAACAAAAGAATGGATAGAGAAGCTGTGGTATGTTCGCATAATGGAATACTATGCTGCATTGAAAAACAAGGAGCTCATGCAGTATTATTCAAAATGGATGACCCTGGAGGACATTATGCTGAGTAAAATATCTTAGTCACAAAAGGAGAAATACTGCTAGGTGTTTATATTTTAAAGATTTTTTCATCTCTAAACAGATCTTTTGAAATTTTGACTACAAAATCAGCCTATTATAGTGGATATACTACATTAACTTATCAATTGATTAATTGAACTTGGATAGAAAAAATACATATATTTTACTAAAATGGTGTATTTCTTGTAGTTGCCTCATTTAACCACTTGCTTAATTATGTCATTGTAAATACAAGCACCGTCAATAATTCAAATTCAATTTAACCTAAGAATTATATCTATTTAAATTACAACAATATTTTATAGCTTTCAAGGAAATTGTAATTTGAGAGAAAATTTTTTATGAAGTTTCAGGGCCTGGCCTGACAGCTCTCCATCACCTACAAACCTCTGTTACTCTGCTCAGGACACTATTCAATCCTCTCACTGACCCCTTTATAGCTTGCTACTTCTGCAGGTTCTCTGAACCCAGGCAGGGCCTGGCCTGGTGGCTCTTTGAGAAGATTGTTATTATGTACAGTCGAGTTACCTGCAACTTATGACAACTCTTTGTTTAATAGCTCTTAACTATGTCCTACCCTGAGCCAGCCTCAAAGACTCCGACACCTCTACTCCCATTACCATAGTTAGTTACTGTGCAAATCCAATGCTTGTCCTGTGTTGTCCCTCCACTCTTCCAAGACTGATGTACTTCTCCAAGGACTGGTCCCTCCTGGCCACATGCCCAAAGTATGTGAGATAGAGTTTTAGAATCCTTGCTTCCTTGGCTTCACCTTCTCCAAGACAGACTTGTTTGTTCTGGGAGTCCATGGCATGTTCAATACTCTTCTCCAGCACAACACAAAGGCATCAATTGTTCTATAATCTTTAATCCTTTTCCACCTCTCTGATGCATAACAAGTAATTGCAAAGACCATGGCCTGGTTCAGGAGCACCTTGGTTTCTGGACTGACCTCAGTGTTTTTTAACACTTTCGAGAGGTCTCTGATAGCACACTTCTCCAACGCATTTTGTCTTTTGATTTCCTGACTGCTGTTGCCGAGAGTGTTGATTATAGAGCCAAGCAAGCTGAAATTGTAAACAACTTCAATCTCTTCTCTATCTATCATGGTGCTGTTTATAGGCGCAGTGGTGAATATTTTTGTTTTCTTGATGTTAAGCTTTAAATAATATTAAAAACTACATTCCTTGGCTTTCTACAGCAAACATTTTAAGTCCTCATCAGTTTGAGCAAGCAAGGTTCTGTCATTTGCATAATGCTGGCTGCTGATGAGTCATCCTCCAATACTGATGCCATATTCCTTCTCATAAAGTCAGCCTCCCAAACGATCTGTTCCACATAGAGATTGAAAAGGTATGAACACAGGATGCATCTCTAATACACTCCTTTCCTGATTTTGAACCGTGATATGATTTCTTGCTGATGACAACTTCATGAGATGCATGAGCACAATCAAGTGTTCTGATTCTCATGCTTTTCAAGGTTAACAACAATTTGTTGTGGTCCGTACAATTAAATGGAAATAGTTATGAGGCTATGGGAAGATTTAAAATGCTGTTATTTTAGAGCTCCAATTTTGTACTTTAGGAAAAGTAGAAAGAAGCTGAACTGAAATGCTGGTGAACTGAAGATAAACGTTGACTTTTTGCAATGAGAAGGTATTTATTCAGTGGGTGTTTTCTGACATCTATTAACTATAATTTAGAAATGTGTTACTAAATTATTCAATCAAATACAGTCTTCTTCATTCTAGGTAGTATAAGCTAGGAAAAATAAATAAAGTAATTTGGGTAAAAGCTAACCTTTTGGGGGCTACAAAATTATTGGGAGGAAAATCTTACTTATCAAATAATTTCTTATTATTCACATTTCAGTATATTTTTCTTTCTTATGAATAATAGTACACAGTTGTCCATTATTCTCACTTTGAAAAATGATTTCTTGATTTACATTGGTATCATTTTTATTATTGTGTATTTATGTCTTGAAATGCACATTGTTGTTTTTCATTGCCTTCGAGTCGAGCACAACTCATAGCGACCCTATGAACAAAAGGCCTGAAGCCCCTCTATAACCATCAACATTTATCAAAGTTCATGGGGCTTCCAGAGGCATATTATTTAGGGAGTAAATTCCATTTCCATTGTTCTTTTATGAGTATTACCTAAAAATTGAATTGAATTGTATATAAGCAAATTATGTGTGTGCACACATGTGTTTATAATGTGCTATATATTTAGAACTACAGCTACATACTTATCATCTACACCAGCTATATTAGGCACAAGTAATCTGTAAAAGAATGTTCTAATAATTCTAGTGTATTTTATAATGTCTAATAGCAAATGGACGAATAAAAGCACAACTTGAAAATACACATTGATTAAAAGAGCACAATTATTAGTGAATGTAGGAATGCATAGAGCATAATCAGTTAGGAAAAAATAATAAGAAAGCATTTCCAGATGTAATATTCTTTCTTAGGATTACTTTTTTGTCAAACTTTATTATATGTTCAAATTGTGATTTTTGTGAAACTTTAGAAAACATATCAATCATCCATGCATATACTAGTTCATAATATTAATGACATTATTTACACTATCTTATTGTCCATTAATCCTATATTTCCCTCCCATTCACCATTCTTTAAAAATGTTTATTGTTTATGAAGTAATGTTTTACTCATTTTTTTCCACTCCAAGTAATACATACTAGATTGATTCTCTCTGTATGTTAACTTTTTCTAGCATTTTATAATAGTGGACATATTCAGTATTTTTTCTTTTGTGATTTGACATATTTCACTTTGCATAATATCATCAAGACTCACCCAATTTGTGAAGCCTTTAACAAATTATTTGTTGTTTTTCATTGTTGTGTAATACTCTAGAATGTGAATGTACTATTGTTTATCTATCTATTCATTTGTTCAAGGTCCCTTGTTTTGTTCCCATCTTTTCACTATTGTGAATAAAGTGCTATAAACAAGTTTATGTTAAGTTTCATCAACTCCATTATGAAACATGTGATCTATTAAATGAGGTGACCCCATTAAATAAAGATCTGAACATTGTCCTATGCAGTACAATCTTTAGGACCTCATCTATACTCGAACTTAATGTTATAGTCTCTGTGTTATTTCATGTTATTGGGGATCTCCTCTTATATTGACCCTTCAGAGTTCCCAACACGACTTTTCCCCCCCAAGTCTATTTCCTCCTGACAACATAATCAAACATATGTGAGGAAAAGTGTTAACATTTTTTTCTCTTAAAAAACACCCTGGCTGCACTTCTTCCAAAACACACTTGTTGATCTTTTGGAATATCATGGGATATTCAGCACTCTTCTCCAATTTATGTAAATGCATTGATGCTTATATAGGACTGGTCTGTGTATTTTTTTAAAAAGTACAGTAAATAAATCCTACAATCTCTAGGAGAAAGGGAATCATAAAGGTTTGATAAAAATTATTAAAATGGAAAAGAGAAAATCAACATAAAATATTAATAAAACCAGGGATTGATTCTTCAGTATGATTACTAAAATCAACAAATCACTAGCAAATCAAAAGAAAGGGGGTTAAAGCAAAGGAACAAATAACATGAATAAGAAAAGTATTGGATATCACAACAAAACCAACTAAAATAAAAATTAAAAAATGAAAACAGGGAGGAACCTATTCATGGAGAAGGACATCATGCTCAGAATGGTGGAAGGATAGTGCAGGAAAGGAAGAACCCAGTAACGAGGCCAGTGGAGATAGGTGTGTTGAAGTCAGTGTGACTGTCTCAACAGGGCACGTTTCAGAGATGTTGTACATAGGGCTGTATGAGTCACAGGTGACTTGACAGTACATAACAAGGTATTACTTAAAAAAAAAAAAAACAACAAAACCCCGTTTTTTCTGAGTGCTGCATAGTATTCAATTAAGTGAATGCACCACAATTTTTTTTTCCAGTCCATTTGATTGTGGTTGGGCATTAGGGACGTTTCCATGTTCTTGTAATGATGAATAACACTGCTATTTACATTGGTGTACAAATGTCTCAGTTCAAAATATACTACATTTATTGGGAAAGACTGGAGAACATTATGCTGAGTGAGCTAATTCTGCATCATAAAGACAAATAGTGCATAAGACTAGTATCATAAAAATAGAAAGATAACTACTAAAAGTGTATAGGGTGCCAAGGGTGGAAGGAGTGGGAGCTTAGAGGTGTGGATAGATGGGGAAAATCACAGGGCCACACAATTCAGTGGGTGGAGAGGCGGGTAAAGGGAATGAGAAAGCCCCTACAGGGAGCTTGAAAAGACAGGATAATGGTAAGCATAATCCAATGTTGTTTCATTTTATAAAACACAATATACGGGAGTGATTGTGTGAAACATAATGCCAATGAAGGAAAGTGTGAAATACACATACACACATATACACACACAAATCCCCACTAATGACATGAATTAAATACAATGTATATGAATAAGTATAAGAATACCAATAAAAATAGGAAAAATAATAATAGAATACTAAAAAGAACATACACACATCTCAGCATCAAGAAAATAAAAAAATCCTCACCACTGGACCAGGAGGAATCATCATAATGAATGGAAAAAAGATTGAAATTGTCAACAATTTCATCTTAGTTGGATCCACAGTATTGTTCTTAGGTGCCATTGAGTTGAGTATGACTCATAGCAACCCTATGAACAAAAGATCTGAACCTAGTCCTGTCCTGCACCATCCTCGCAATTCCTGACACACAAAAGCCCATTGAAGCAGTCACCTTGTCAATCCAGCCGATTGAGCGTCTTCCTTTCCTTCTCCAACCCTCCACCCTTCCCAACATCATGTCCCTCTCCACGGAAAAGTACCTCTTAGCCATATGTCCAAAGTATGTCAGGCAAAACCTAATCATTCTTGTCTCCAAAGAGCGCTCTGGCTGCACCCTGTCCAAGACATAGCTATTAGTTTTCTTGGCCATCCACGGAATGTTCAGTGCTCTTCTCCAATGCCACAGCTCAAGAGCATCAGTTCTTTTTCTGTCATCCTTATTATTATTATCCAGATCTCACATGCATAACTAGTAATCGGAAAGACCATAGCTTGAATCAGACCCAACTTAGTCTTCAAACTGACATCACTACATCTCAATAATTTGGAAAGGTCCCTAACTGCAGATTTTCCCATTGTAATGTGTCTCCTCATTTCCTGACTGCTCATACCCAGGGTATTAATTGTGCATCCAAGCAAGACGAAGTTGTTAACAGTTTCAATCTCCTCTCCATCATCGTGACACTGCCTATTGGACTAGTGGTAAGAATATTTGTTTCCTTGACATTGAGACACAAGCCTTATTGAAGGTTGCATTCCTTAAGCTTCTGGAATAATTGTTTCAAATTCTCCTCACTTTCAGCAATTAAAGTTGTATCATCTGTGTGATGTAGGTTATTGATGAGTCTCCTTCCAATCCTGATGCCACACTCTTCTTTAAAGAGTCTAGCTTCTCTGATAAATTTGCTCAGCATATAGATTTAACCTTGATACCAGTCAAGAAATTATAAAGTCTTATGTCAGGGAACTCTTCAAATTACTGAGGCACAATGATGGTTCAGGTCATGATCTTTTCAATCACTTTCTATG
>NW_006400003.1:1199164-1203089 GCF_000299155.1 Elephantulus edwardii
AAGAGTCTCAACCAGATTGATTGACATGGTGATTATAGTACTGAGCTCACGTTTTTCAGAGATGGAGAGGATGGCCCAGGATACGACAGATTTCAGTCCTATTGTTCTCAGCATCACTATGTATTGTGTTTAACTTGATGAAATCTAACAACAATAACAGCATGAAGAATTATATTACAATAAATTTTTGAAATCTAGAGGAATGTACAAATTTTGATAAACTAATACTCTACCTAAACTAACATATATAGAAGTAGAATCTTTGAACACAACTATCACAAAAGAAGGAAGTATTGACCAGGTTATTAAAATAAACAAACAAACAAACAAAGAAATTAACAAAAACTAAAACAACTCCACAAACATAAAGGCCTGAGTCTAGATGCCTTTACTGACCGATTCTACCAAACATTCAGAGAACTAGCATCAATTCTATTTAATCTATTTCAGAGTATAGAAAAAGTTGTAACACTCCCAGATTAATTATGCAAAGTAAATATAACTCTGAAGGCAAAGCTAGCCATGGTAAAATCATAACTCTGATGGAAACACTCTGATGGCAAAACACTACTACAAAAGAAAATTATTAATTCATATTCTTCATGAACATAGATGCAAAAATCTTCAAAAGAATTTGAGTTAATAGAATCCAACTTGGAAAAAAATTATACATTTTGAGCAAGTGAAGTTCATACCGGAATACAAGGATGATTTAACAAAAGAAAAATAATCAGTATAATCTATCACATCAATTATACAAAGAAAAAAAACTAATGATTATTTCAATTATTAAGGAAAAATTATATTTGACAAAATTCAACCCCTCTTCCAGATGACAACACTTAACAAAATAGGTTTAGAGCTAAATTTCTTTAGCATAATTAAAAACAGATAGACTAGACCAATAGACAAAAGCACCCAATTATTAAAGGCATTTCATTAGTGAATAGGAGCCAAACAAGGATATTGGCTTTCACCACTCCTGAACAATATAATTGGAAGATCTAGCTAGAATAATAAGACAAGGGAAAAAAAATATGAGGCACCAAAATTGGCAAAGATAAAATTATTTCTATTTGGTTATATAATATGATAGTACACATAGAAAATCACAAAGACTTAGCTAGAAAATTATTAAACTTAATATATCTACAGGAAACTATCAGAAATTCAAGTTGAATTCAGAAGACACCAGGCACAAGGGATAACATTAGTGATAACATTAAATAGATTTGGGCTGAATGCAAAGAACATTAAAAATATGTTTATTTGTGTTTTGTGGACCACAGAAAGGCATTTTACTGAGTTGATCATATCAAATTACAACAATGAGAAGAATGGGAATCCCAGAACACTTAATCGTGCTCACGCAAGCCTAGATCAAGTAGCTGTTGACAAACAGAACAACGGAATACTTCATAGTTCAAAATAAAGAAGGCTGTGCATCAGGATTCAATCCTTTTTTCTGTACTTATTCAATCTGTATGCTGAGAAAATAATGCAAGAATCTGGACTCCAAGAAGGAGAATGTGGCACCAGGACAGGAGGAAGACTCTAAACCTACTATATTGTTCTTGTATATCATGGAGTTGGAACCAACCCATAACTGATCCTCTGATGAATTTCAGGATTGCAATCAAAACAACATGGTAATAGTACAACAAAAGACACATAGACCTGTGACATAAAATTAAAATCCCAGTAGTAAATGCATCCATCCATGTATTATGTCCTACTGAAGGTTAAATCCCATATTCTTAGCTAGAAACAAATTTTAAGACATATTTTTAAGACATATTTTTCCAACTTCATTAGTTATGGTAAAACTGTCACAAGCATGTGAAATAATTGGAAATACCTTGACTTAGGGCAGGCACACTCTCATTAAAATAGAATTGTTACTCTTCAATATTTTAAAGAAGACCTTGGAAGCTAATCTGTCTAGCACACTATTCCTTTTGATTTCTTGACTGATGCTCTATGGATATTGATCCACATACTATTAAATCTCCAAGAAAAACAGCCATTTATTCAGAAAGAATTGGCTTAAGTATAAATAAAGTGAATATTTTTATCACTTAATATACTTATAATTTAAAAATATTTCTAACAACATATAGCCTCATCCTAAGAACATTTTTTGGTGACACAGAACTTGTAATATTGAATCATTTTAGTCAGACAGTGCATAATAATCTGCATGTGGTTTAATGTAGTAAATGTTAATTTTTACTTTTTAAAATTAACTGTGAGTATCACGTGGTACTAGGGATATGCTAGCTAAAGTGAGATGGACCTTACCTGAAAGCAGGGAAAACCAGAAGAATGTCTATCTGTGTTTCATTTGACTGTGTGGATCATAACAAACTGTGGCTGACTCTAAGAAGAATGGAATCCAGAACACTTTATTGTGCTAATGCGAAACATATACCTGTACCAAGAGGCAGTCATTAGAACAGAGCAAGGAAACACTGCATGGTTCAAAATTGGGAAGGGTATACAACAGGGATGTGTCCTATCTACACAACGTATATGCAGAACAAATTATTCAGGAGACTGGGCTCCATGAGGAGAAATGTGGCATCAAGATTGGTAGAATATCTATCAACAATCTGCGTTATGCAGATGATACAACCCTGCTTGCTGAAACTGAGGAGAACCTGAAGCACATGCTGCAGAGGGTCAAGGTAAGCTGCCTTCAATATGGATTGAGGTTCAATATGAAGAAGACAAAGATTCTCACCACTGAACCAACTGACAGCATTAGGATGGATGGCGAAGTGATTGAGATTGTTCAAAGCTTTAGTCTGCTCTGCTCCACAGTCAACAGTTTTGGCACCAGCAGCCTGGAAATTAAAGGATGTATTGCGATGGGAAAGTGGGCTGTTAGGGACCTGTCCAAAGTACTGAAGAGCAGTGGTGCCATTCTGGAGACTAAGGTGTGTCTGATACAGGCCATGGTTTTTGCAATCACTTGTTATACATCAGAGAGTTGGACAATCACTAGGGAGGGTATAAGGAGAATTAATGCCTTTGAGCTGTGGTGCTGGAGAAGAGTATTGAGAATACCATGGACTGCTAAGAAAACAGACTCATCCTGTTGAGGTTGGCTTCTTGGAGGCAAGGATTCTGGGGCTTCGTCTGACATATTTTGGACATGTTGTAAGGAGGGACTGGTCCTTAGAGAGGGACAACATGCTTGGGAGGGTGGACTGACAGCGCAGGAGGGAAAGACCCTCTCTGAGGTGGATTGATTCAATCGGATGGGTGTTTAAGAGTCAGTGAGGTTGGTATAAGATAGAGCAGAGTTTAGAGCAATTGTACATAGTGTCACTACGAGTCACAAGCGAGTCAACGGCACATAACAAATCAACAACCAGTAACATCTAAATTTTCTATGGAATAGGAAGTTCTGGTGACAGATTCCATAAGGAATTGTTCTTGTTCTGTGCAACAGAGTCAGATTTCAGAGGTAGTTAATAACATCGGAGGAGATTTCCTATCCTTCTCCCATGTAGGAACTGATGGATTTGAATCACATTCTTTTGGATGAGCAGTGTAACTGCTTACTATTATACTACTGCAACTAGACATTGCTAATCCAAAGGTGGTTTAAGTCTATCAGTGCGTTTTCTGGAGAAAGAGGAAGAAAATCTCATGTACACTCTATAGGACCTCAGAGGAGGATCAGCCATTAGTTTAATCTGATTCATCAGACATAAGAATGAGTAAAAAATGTAAACACATAATAACAAAAAAAAAGGGTCAAATGCCAGTGTAAACTTATAAGCAGTAATATTTCTATATCCCTTACAGAGGAATAACCACCTCAGATTTATGAATAACATGTTATACTAAAAAAATTCTTACATAAACATAATAGCAAGCAGAGTTGTATCATCTGCATGATGCAGATTCTTAATAG
>NW_006400003.1:1204419-1221340 GCF_000299155.1 Elephantulus edwardii
TTTAGGGCTGTTGTATGTAGAGTCACTATGAGTCACAAATGACTCAACTGCACATAACAACAACAACAACAAAACACAGTAGCATGCAACAGAATAATTGCATATATTTATGTAAATATAAAAATTTTTGAATGAAGGAGGAAACAATTTAAATCACTTGCATCTTTGTTTTTTAGAACAAAGTAAATATGAATATCCAAATCTGAACTGAAAAGCATTATACAAACATATTGCAATTTACATTGTAAATGTAACAATGAGAATGGGCTAGAAGAGGAATTATTCTTTTAATATTAATTATCATTATATCCCTTTGTTAAAATAATTGATATTCATCATGGTTTCTCAATTACTTGTTATACTTTAAAGAGTTGGGCAATGACTGATGTTAACAGAATACGAATTGATGCCTTTGAGTTGTGGTGCTTAGAGGAGTCTTGAACATACCACAGACTGCCAAGAAAACAAGTTGGTGTGTCTTGTAGAGGATGAAACCAAGTCTGTCCTTGGAGGATAGGTTTTTGAAGATCCACTTCACTTACTTTGGGCACATGACCAGGAGAGATCAGTTCTTGGAGAAGTACATCATGCTCAGAAGGGTGTACAGACAGCACAGAAGAGAAATTGATATAGTAACTGGGGCAATGGGGGTTGGTGTGTTGGAATTAGCAGGGAAGGGTTCAGAGCTATTGTACATAGAGTCACTATACATCATAGGTGACTCAATGGCACGTAACAACAATAACATATTATGACAGGTTTAGAAGTGGTAGTGGCAACCACTTTCTAAATAAAATGCCTTTGGAAAAATCTATGTACTTGAATAAATGTCAATATAGTAAAGAGGATTAAGGCCTTTGGTTCACAAGGCCGTTATGAGTCATGTTCGATTTAAAGGCAATCAACAACAATAACAACTCACTAGAACATTTTTTTTTTTAATTTAGGTTGTTTATTTTTCATTTCAATGAACATCTACAGAGATTTTGGGATTCCATTCATTCATTCATTGTTGCACCGTTCTAGAACATTTTTAAAAATAAGCTTTCATCAAATCACACTCCTCAACTCTTGTTGAGATTCAAGTGAACAGTTATAATCATAGGTCATACCTTCTTGATTACACTTGAATTAAAAATAATAGAGTAATAAGCTACTAGGTTTTTAATATTGGAAAAAAATCAATGATAGTCCTCACATTCCATGAAAAATTCTTTCTGTGTTTAAGTATCTACAAATTTCATATTTTTATCACAAATATCAGCCACAGATTGTTGTGATGCACACAATCAAATGCCTTTGCATAGTCAGAGAAACACAGATAGACATTCTTCTGCATAGTTCCAAATTAGGAAGGATTTGGAAGCAGGAGTAGCATCCACTCTGGAAACTCTATGAACTTTGATAATTTTTAATGGTTATAAAAAGCTCTCAGGCCTTTTGTTCTTAGTGTTGCTATGAGTAGTAGTGCTCGACTTGATGACAATCAACAACAACAACAGAAACCTGTATGTGCAACAGATTATCCTGGAGTTTGTGTTCAGTGAAGAGGAATGTGGCATTAGGATTGGAGGAAGACTCATCAACAACCTGTGTTATGCAGATGACACAAACCTGCTTGCTGAAACTGAGGAGAACTTACAGCACTTGTTGCAGAAGGTCAAGGACTGCAGCCTTGAATATGGATTGAAACTCAACATAAAGAAAACGAACATCCTTACTACTGAATCGATAAACAGCATAATAATAGATGGTGAAGAGATTGAGATTGCTAACAGCTAGGTTTATTTGGCTCCACAATCAACACTCTTCATACCAGCAACCAGGAAATCAAAAGCTTAATTGAATTGGGAAAATCTACTGTCAGGGACTTCTCCAGAGTTCTGAAGAGAAAAAAGATGTCAATCTGGAGACTAAGGTGCATCTTGTCCAGTCCATGGTCTTCACAATTACTTACTATTCATCAAAATTCTGGATAATGATTAGGGATGATAGAAGGAGAATTGATATCTTTGAGCTACGGTGCTGGAGAAGAGTTTTGAACCTACCAAGACTGCTAGGAGAACCAACAGATTCAACCTAGAGAGGGTGATACAAGACTGCTCCTTGGAAGTAAGTATTCTGAAGCTCTGTCTGACAATCTTTGGGCATATTGTAAGGAACAAGTCCTTGGAGAGGAATATCATGCTTGAAAGAGAGACAGCACAAGAGAAGACCCTCGATGAGAGGGATTAAATCAGTGACTAAGGTAATAGGGTAGGTGTGTCAGAGACAATAAGTTTGGCTTAGGATAAAGCAGGGAAAAGAGCTCTTGTAAAGAGGGTTGCTATGAGTCACAAGCAACTTCATGACACATAACATCAACAACATCACAAAAAATACAGCAACAGTAGAATGCAGTATTAAAAAATTACAATATTACATAGAAGTTCACTCGATCAAGATTAAATCTCTTAGCTTGATTACTTTTTACTTCTTCCTTGTTATTAATACCTCTCAATATTCTATTTCCTCAGAATCCAGAGCACTCCTGCTGCACCCTCTCTAAGATACATCATTACTGATGATGGAGACGTATCAATAACCTGCATTATGCAGAAGACACAATTTTGCTTTCTGAAAATGAGGAGATCTGGAAGCACTTGTTTGAGAAGATCAAGAAATGCAGCTTTAGGTAAAGCTTACATCTCAATGTCAAGAAAACAAAGATTCTTACCACTGGACCAATACTCAGCATCATGATGGATGGAGAAGATACTGAAACTGTCAACAGTGTCATCATGCTTGGATCCACAATTAACATCCTTAGTACAAGCAGTGAGGAAATAAGGAGACACGTTGAACTGGGAAATTATTCAATTAGGGACCCCTCCAAATTATTGAGGAATAATGATGTCAATTTGAGGTCTAAGGTGTGTCTGATTCATGGTGTGGTCTTTCCAATCACTTGCTATGGATCTGAGAGCTGGACAATGAATAAGGATGACAGAAGAAGAATTGACACTCCCATGGATGGTCAGAAGAACAAATGGTTAAGTCTTAGAGAGGGTGCAGCTGGAGTGTTCTTTGGAGGCAAGAATAAGATTTTACCTCACACACTTTGAGCATGTTGCTAGGAGGGGCTATTCCTTTGAGAAGACATGATGTTAAGAAGAGTGAAGAGTCAGCAAAGGAGAGGAAGACCCTCAACCAGGTGGACTGACACAATGAATGCTGCTGTTTGCTCTTGTGTGTCAGAAAGTTTCAGGATGGCACAGTATAGAGTAGGATTCAGACCTTTTGTTCATAGGGTTCAACAGCATCTCACATCATCATCATCATCATCATCATCATAAACAACAACAACAACAACAGTATGGTTCATCTATAGACAAAGATGTTTTACCAACTTGTGCATTTAATCAATATTTTAATAGATTAGCAGCCACATATAGCCTATATATTAAAAAATATTTCTTGAGCATTTATGTAAAACTTTTGTATGAATGTCAAAAGTTCAAGTTATTAAGTAATTACTAATACTAGCTTTGAGGATGCATCAACATTTGATCATATTTATGAAAGATTGTCTAACATAGTGAAACATCTGTGAATATTGATGATGTTTTATTTAAAATTCAATCAAGTGAGACCTGAAAACAATAAAAACAACAACAACAAAACAAAAAACACCAACTGGTGGTACATTGTGCTTAAATGTTTGGCTGCTCACTGCAACATTAGTGACTTGAAGATTGTAGGTATTCTTTGCAAGAAAGGATCTATTTCTATAAAGATTGGGTTTTTTGCCATTATAATGTATAATTGAGTCCTAATCAATTTCTAACTAATCCTCTAATGGATTTTTATAGGCATTAAATAACATGGAGAGGAGATTTTCAATCTTTCTCCTGCAAAGCAACTGTTGAATTAAACCCTTGTGCCTTTGAATTGGTACGGTGTAGTGCAGTGTGTTATGACTTTCTGTTGTTTGTAATGATTTTCCTAGATGACTGTTTAGTCAGCTGCGTCAGTGCTGACTGGCTGCAAGCACGGTGGCCTGATTCATCTGCCTCAACTCTAAATGACATGTTCCACCTACATCATCAGCAGCTGAGTGATTTCCAGACCAGCAGCTGCATAACAGCAACACAGTCTTTCCAAAGGAGAGGGAGACCTACATGGAAGCAGCAATGGAACTTCTTGACTTTGCCCAAGCTAGCTGGGAGATGAAATGCAGTCGTCTGGGCTGAGAAGAACAGCGATATTAGTCTGATTTGAGGCTGATGCTGGTTTATTTGGATGTATCTGATATGAGACTGCTGTTCCACAGAACCAGAGACAAGCATTTACCCAAACTTGCTCAAGGACTGAGGGATTGTACGTGTATTGTATATCATTGCCAGCCTGTATAGACTATATACTGTTGTTTGTTGCTATCTAAATTGTGTCAAGTTGACTTCCTTAATTAACCCCTAATTAACTCCACAGTTGTGACAATAGTTCCCAAAATCTGTGTAGTCATTGCAAAAAACTTTCATACCTAGTAAAATTGGTGTTGGAATTGGTGAAAGTGGGTAGAAAACATGAAAAACCATATTTAATCTTGAAGCTATTAATTTTGTATTGTGGATGCTGTTGATGGGGCCATTCCCCCTTGTGAAGTTCGTGGACATGGAACTCAGCCTTCCCAACATTGTCCTTGTTCCTTTTACTAAGTCACCAGATCTGCCTTGCATAAAGATTACAGCATATCAGAAGGTATTGGATAACAAATGAAAGTTATATATATTGTCATTGTTGCTGTTATTATTGCTTTTCAAAAAGTTTTGAAAAGTTAAGGATGTATTTTAGTCTTTAATTTGTAGATACTGTTAGAAAGAAAACCATTTATTACAAAAAGCATTTCATAGGGTGTCAATATTATTTTGAAAGTGTTAGAAATGTAAAAGGGAGGAAATAGAATTATATGTCATATAATTATATTTACTATATTAAGTATTTCATATATATTGTAATAATATTATAATTTTATAAGCTATAGCATTATATTGATTTTCCATATAATTATATTCTGGATTTCAAAGAATTTACACAGCTGCATCAGTTTATAGTTCTTGTATGATCTATTCAATAAAGAGATAAGGTGGCTTAGTAAGGAGCTACATGATCACCTACCAGCTTCTCTGCGGGAGAAAAAAGGGAATCTTCTCTTGTGCGCTTAACTGCCTCTGCAAACCCATCAGAGGGTTAGCATTGGGTCAGTTCTAACTCAATAGTAGGTTACAATAACACGTATATATTCAATAGAAGACAAATTGCTTATAAATTGTAAATCATGACCAGTAGTATTTACTCCTGAGAAGGAGGAAAACAAGACATAGATCATGCATAAAAATATCTTCTCTTAGGATATTATACTTTAACTGAAGGATCATTTGTCTTTAAAAAACTCTTTGAATAAAATAAGTTGTTAAAATTATATGGTTTTAACATCTCAAGTAGTTACACTCATACAGAGTAGTCTAGCTTCCAGATACTTGAAAATAAAAGCAAAACATGTCGAGGACTGATTTTTTCTCAAATACTTTATGTAAAAAGGAAAAACAATATTGTTATAATACCATTGAGTAAATTGGATTACAAACTGCATGTGACTATTGAACAAGTAAAAAATCAAATCAAACATAACCAAAATTGATATTAAAACCAACAAGGATTTGTTTTCCCTAAAATGTGCAAGTTATAACAAAATAATAACAATGTCTATATCTGAGAATGTTACAAACATGTCAACTTATCCTAATATATAAGTAAGTTATTTTGCAATTTGTAAACTGGTAAAATGCTAAACCAATCCAGACTGTGTGGAGAAAATAAGTCAAAATTATTAGCACTGGCATCATTGTAGTTTCAAAGAAACTCCTTGAGAATTTTTATGTCTCTGAACTATGATGTCTTTATCAATACATTAATTCTTTCAAATAAAAAAAGGGAAAAAGTTAATTAATATTTCTTTTCCATCAGAGAAGCTTGTGATTTTGTGACTATTTGAAACTAAGATAACATCCTGCTTTCAGCTAGGTAATTGTGATATTAAATAAGTATTTTTTGTATAAAAGTAACCATATATAAGAGGAAAATACATTTATGATAAACTGAACCTGAAAATAATGCTCATTCCAGACAAGTTTTATTAGAGTTTTAATGCTTCAGATATACTGGGGGGTTTTAAAAAGACTGATTAAATCTACTTCATCTGTCCAGCTTAAAAAAAATAAGCATTTTCTGCTATTATTTTCTAAAGGGCAAATCTTGCTTTTTATATTTGGCATACTGTTTTCAAAATGTCACAGAATTGCAGTGAGTAAAGGATCTTAGAGTCCAAGACAAATAGTTTTACATATTTAATTATAAAAATAAGCAATAGCAACTCAGGAAAAATATATTTGCAAAATGTTTTCACTTATTTTTCTAAAACATGCATACATAATTTTTAGAGAAACATGGTTGTTGTGTTTTTATGTGCCATTGAGTCGTTTGCGACTCATAACGACCCTATGTACAAGAGCCGTTCTATCCTGTGCCAACCTCCCTGTCTCAAACATATTCATTCCCATCACTCCGCTCACAGAATCAATCCCTCTCATCGAGGGTCTTCCTCTCCTGTGCCGTCCCTCCAACTCTCCCAAACATGATGTCCCTTTCCAAGGACCAGTCCCTCCTTGAAACATGCTCAAATATGTCAGACGAAGCTTCAGAATTCTTGACTCCAGGGAGCATTGTGGCTTCACCCTCTCCAGGACAAACCTGATTCTTCTCCTAGCAGTCCATGGTATATTCAACACTCTTCTCCAGCACCACAACTCAAAGGCATCAATTCTCTTTTTATCATCCCTATTCACTATGCAACTCTCCGATGCATAGCACGTAATTGCAAAGACTATAGCCTGGATCAGGCGCACCTTAGTCTCCAGCCTGACGTTGTTGCATTTCAGTACTCTTGAGAGGTCCCTCACAGCTGACTTGCTCATTGCAATTTGTCTCCTGATTTCCTGGCTGCTGTTACCAAAAGTGTTGACTGTGGAACCAAGTAAACAAAAACTGTTAACTATCTCAATCTCTTCACCATCCTTACTGATGCTGCCAATTGGCCCCGTGGTGAGAGTCTTTGTTTTCTTGATATTGACCTTCAATCCATATTGAAGACTGCAGTCCTTTACCTTCTGCAGCAAGCACTTCAGGTTCTCCTCAGTTTCAGTAAGCAGGGTTGTGTCATCTGCATAGTGGAGGTTGCTTATGGTTCTTCCTCAAATCCTGATGCCACATTCCTCCTCGTACAGCCCAGGGTCTCTGATGATTTGTTCTGCATACAGATTGAAGAGGCATGGAGACAAAATGCATCCCTGACAGACCCCTTTCTTGATTTTGAACCATCCAGTGTCTCCCTACTCTGTTCTGATGACTGCCTCTTGGTCAAAGGAAAGGTTTCACATTAGCACAATCAAATGTTCTGGGATTCCCATTCTTCTCAGAGTCAGCTATAATGTGTTGTGATCCACACAGTCAAAAGCCTTTTCATAGACAATGAAGCACAGATAGACATTCTTCTGGTATTCTCTGCTTTCTGCTAATATCCATCTTACATTAGCTATAATGTCCCTAGTACCACGGACTCTTCTAAATCCATCCTGCACATCTGAACATCTGGCAGTTCTCTGTTGACATATTGCTCCAAATGTTTATGGATAATTTTCAGTAGACTCTTGCTTGCATGTGATATTAATGATATTGTTTGATAATTTCCACACTGTCGGGTCACCTTTCTTTGGAATGGGAACAAATACTGATCTCTTCCAGTCAGTGGGCCAGCTGGCTGTCCTCCAGATTTCTTGGAACAATTTAGTGAGCTCATCCAGGGCAGCATCTGTTTGTTGAAATAGATCAAAGGGTATGCTGTCAACTCCTGGAGTCTTGTTTTTTGCCAATTCCTTCAGAGCAACTGGAACTTCCTCCTTCATCATCATAGGTTATTTAATGAAATTCTCCTGTGTCAGTCAATTCCTTCTGATACAGTGTACTTCTTCCATCTTCTTTTTATACTTCCTGGATCATTCAACATTCTACTCAAACTATCTTTAAGTATTGCCACCCGTGACTTGAATTTGTTTTTCAACTCCTTCAGCTTAAGAAACGCTGAGCGAGTCGGGCCCTTTTGATTTTCTGACTCCAGCTCTCTGCACGTTTCATTATAGTATCTTGCTTTGTCGTCTCGAGCTGACTTTTGAAATTTTCTGTTCAGCTCTTTGATTTCTTGATTTCTTCCTTTAGCTTTGGCTTCTCGCCACTCTAATGCAGTAATCAGAGTCTCATCTGACATCCGTCTTGGTCTTTTCTTCTTCTTCAGGCTTTGTAATGATCTTTTGCATTCTTCATGGATGATTTTCTTGATATCCTCCCAGAGCTCATTTGGTCTACGCTCACTGGTGCTCAAGGGCTCAAACCTGTTCCTGATATGGTTTTGAAATTCAAGTGAGACAGACTTAAGGTCAAATCTTCGTTCCTGTTGTCTGCATACCTCATTCAGGTATCCCATGGAAATACGTGAGAGAGATCTCTGAGGACACCATTTGCCAGAGAATTAGTTTTGGGCCCTCAGGCCAGGAAACAAAAGTTGTACACTGGTCCTGGAGAACACATTCTGTCTCCTGTGAAGCCATCCACTTGCACCAGTACCACGCCGCAAACAGAAGACAAGTGGTATTAACCCACAAGTAGTCAATACTGAAGTGGAAGTTTAAGAGGCCTTTTTCTCAGGATCTTCCAGGAAAAGAAGCTGTACATGACAGTTGTACTTAAGAACTTTAAATTGAAGTCATACTGACTGCATCGTAAGAGACTGACAGCAGCATGATATGGTCATAATCAGAGAAATCCTGATTACTTGAGACTTAGGACATCACATCAGGGGCTGGTCAATGGGAGATGGGTGTTGAATGTTGTAAGCAAAAGTAGGAAGGGTTGGTGGTAAAGTAGGGAAAGGGTGGATTTAAAAAAAAAAACACAAAAAACCCAAAAAACACAAAAACCAAAAACCAAAAACTAACCAAATATGTAGCTGGGTGGGCAGCAACATTGAATATTGGACTTTCTAACTGGTAAATGTCTTTTATCTACTCTTTTCTGTAGAGTGCTTCTCTGTCAGATACTATTAGATATATTTAAAAATTGAGACAGACTAGGAGGTAGGATTGGCCATCTACTTCTGAAATTACAGGCCTTCAAAAACCCTATGTACAACAGAGCACACTTAGATTATCATTTGGACTAACACACAAGGAAATTGAAACTGAGATTTTAGAAATAGAAACATGGAGAAAGAGAAAAAGCTGTAAGGAGACACTAGTGATTGGAACGTGCAATGTGAGAAGCATGAATGTAGGAAAATTGGACATTGTTATGAAAGAAATGGAACACATAAATATTGCCATATGAGGTACTGGCGAAATGAGATGGTTTGGCATGGAATATTTTGGATCAGATGATCATATGATTTACTATGCTGGGGATGAAAAGGTGAGAAAAAATGGGGTTGTTTACATAATTAAAAAAGTCATTTCTAGATCCATCCTGACAGGATAATATCCATACACATACAAGGAAGTCCAGTGAATACCACTATCATTCAAATATACACACCAACAACTAGAGCCAAAGAAGAGGAAATAAGGTTTTTACCAACTTTTGCAGTAAGAAATTGATCAAACATGCAATCAAGATGCATTAATAATAATGGGCAACTGGAATGAAAAAGTTGGGAATAGGGAAGAAGGATCAGTAGCTGGAAAACATGCAATCGGTGAGAGAAATGAGGCTGGAGATAGAATGATAAAGTTCTGCACATTCAGTGATTTATTCACTGCAAATACCTTTTATAAGAAACATAAACACAGGCTATACACATGAATCTCACCTGATGGCATGCATAGGAATCAAATCGATTACATTTGTGGAAAGACTCGCTGGAGAAGCTCAGTATCAGCAGTGAAAACCAGGCCAGGTGCTGATTGTGGGACAGACCACCAACTACTCATATGCAAATTCAAGCTGAAGTTGAGGAAAATTAATTCAAGGGATACATTAGAGAAATAAAAATTCATGCATTATTTGTGCAGAAATATATACTGAAAAATAGAAGCTCTGTAGGATCATGAGTAAGGAGGCTGTCTAAAGAGCAGAAAATGGGACAATGAGGCAGAGAACCTTAGGCATTTTTCTAACAGGGCCAAAGGGAGTGAGAATAACACCTTTCACCAGACCAGAGCAGAAAGCAGATAAAGTGCCTGTAGCAAAGCCCCATGTGCCTTAAGAGCCACTCCAGCAGCAAGAGGTTTGTTTATTCATTGTTGAGTGACAGACTTTACTCACAATTGTGATACAAAAAAATGGGTTAATAAGGAAAATAAATTGGAAAGCCAGAGAGGAAAAGATTATCACCCAATGCAAGTCCAGGTTTTAGTCCAGCAATCTTAAACCAGATTAACATCAAACCATAATTCCTTCATTAGTAAAAGTCCTGATTTCAGGTCAACAATCAAATCTAAATCATACAACAAGTTTTGCCTCAGAGCATTGTAAAACAACTTTTCCTTTAACATCTGGTTAGAATAGCAAAAACCTTTAATTGTCACCTTTATCTCAGGGCTCCTTTGGTTACACCTTGCCAAAGTCTCTTGCCAAAGTCCACAGCAATGTAATAATTTCACCACCACCATCACCAGGATCTCACTTTTCCAAGGGTCTTGCTCCAATCTACCTCATGTCTTTCTGCCCAGTGTGGGAAACACTCTCTCTCTTATATTAGACCCAGATTGATGATTTGCAAGACTATATGTCTACAGTTAATATAACTGACGACCTGAGGAGCCTAAGGTAATGGCTAAAAAAGACTAAGTTTAGATTAACACTACAGAGTCCTTTTACTAAGCTGAGGATTGCTAACCTCCCTGGCAGTCCAAGTCCACTTGCAGATCTGAGAGAGAAAGGTAGGCAATCTCTTTTTATGTGATTTACAGCCTCTGGAAAACCACTGTTGAGTCAGTTCTAACACTATGATGAGGAGTAAGAAATTTAAATCTAATTTCTTTTGTAATTCCCAACATCACATCCTGGCTTTGATTTCGCTTTTGATGCTTGTTTTTCCTTTACTTCCAATTAACTTCCAATTTACATGCATTCAGCCTACTATATAAGAGACAATATATGTACATTAATAAAATTATTCAAAAGAATGATATTGATAAGAAAATAGAGTATTCTAATGCATAAATAATATTAAAATGTTCATTAATATGCATTTATTAAAATTATGAAAAACAAGAGCTAGCTTAAAGGAACAAGATAATGTCAATAGAATGGTGGTGTCATTTTGGTTAAATTTTATTAATAATTAATGTTGACTGCATGTCAATTTAATAATGGAGCCCTGGCATCTACAATTTTCTTACTCCATGTCATGTCTGATTGCTTTACTACAATGCAATTTTTTTAAATACAGTAATTTTGTGCTATCTGCATATGCATCAGAGAGTTGGACAATGACCAAGGAGGATACAAGGAGAATTGATGCCTTTGGGCTGTGGTGCTGGAGAAGAGTATTGAGAATACCATGGACTGCTAGGAAAACAAGCAGATTTGTCCTGGAAAGGGTTAAACCGGGAGGCTCCTTGGAGGCAAGGATTCTGAGGCTCCGTCTAACATACTTTGGACATGTTGTGAGGAGAGACCAGTCCTTGGAGAGGGACATCATGTTTGGGAGGGTGGAGGGATAGCGCAGGAGAGGAAGGCCCTCTATGAGGTGGACTGATTCAGTGACTGGGATAATTGGGATGGGAGTGTCAGAGACGGTGCGATTGGCACAGGACAGAGCGGAGTTTAGGGCTGTTGTACATAGGGTCGCTATGAGTGGCAAGCGACTCGACGGCACATAACAAAAACAACATTTATTATTGTTTTCTACAAGATATCTGATAGAACTGCAGAAACAGAAGAAAATGCAAGGCTCAGGAGAAAATTCTAAGTTGAGCCAATTCAGGAGTCAAAGCCACTGAGTACTCGACTTTCTGCTAAGGAAAGTGGGTGAGGTGACAGAATGAAGCATGTATGTGGGATCAAGCTACAGTGAAAAATAGTAACAGTACTGAGCAAACATATCATAGCTTGCAGTGATGCTAAAGTCATGATCCTGCTAGGTGAGGGGAGACCTTGTGGGATGCATTTTTATTTAACCAAAGAATGTGATCCCTGGAGGAAATTTCTCTCTCAGATTAGGACTAGCAAAGAAACTGCTGATACGAAACCTTATTCTTAAGCTTTAATTCTATCCTGACATGGAATTTGTGGGCAATGTAAGTGACTGAAGAAGTGTGGTTTGCAACTTTAGCTTCCTCCTCTGTGTCTATGTGCTAAAATTTGGCTTAACACGATTTTTTTATATTCCCAGAGTACTACTAAATATTCTTATAAAAATTTTCAGATGGGATTTTGACAGTATCATAAGATGAGCAATAAGACTTAACAGGTTCTATTAAGGAAAAACATGACTGCCATTTAGCTTACAAAAGAGAAAAAACCCTGGGTATTCGGGCAACTCTTTTCTTACACATGGAAATTTATTGTAATGGTAACATCATCCTAATCAGCTATATTCCAATTATACTAGTGAACTGAGATGTGGAAAGACCATTTCTATAGAAGAATGCAAGAAAATTAACTATGGAAGGAAAGAACTGTTAGAGTAAGTGCCTTTACAAATGGAACAAATTAATCCATTTTCTTAAGAGGTTAACATCACAAAAGTGTTGCAAGGATATTTCTCTGAGCATGTGATTAGGTGATCATAAGAGACTTTATAAAGTTTCTTAAATGTACTTCTCACTATTTGAAAGGAATAACTAATGAAATTAATTTCAATGGAAAAAATAATCTAATATTACCAGTTATACATACGTTTTAATATCTTTTCTTTTTCTGAATGAGAATATATTTAATATTTTAAATACAATATTTGGACATTTGTAGTAATGGTCTTGAAATTTGACTTGAAATTTATTTCTATACATAGTTTAAATATTGCATAGAGTATACATGGGATTTAATTAATATATTTGAATGAAGCTACCCAAAGTGTTATATTATCATAAATTTTTTTATAATTATGTCTATTACATAAACCATATTGGTAACACTGATATGAATGATTATCAGTATACAACTTTAGAAAATTGTGAATTGAATGTAAAGCTATAAAATATATTGTCAGACAATCAAACCAATGCATAGACTCTTGACTTGTTTAAATTCATAGCACTGGAAGAAAAAATTGCTTTACCAATGCAAAAGTTGTTGTTGTTATGTGCCATTGAGTGACCTGCAACTTATAGTTACCCTATGTACAACAGCCCTAAACTCTTCTCTATCCTGTGCCAATCTCATATCTCTGACACACCTACCTTCATTACCCTAGTGACTGAATCAATCCATCTCATCGAGGGTCTTCCTCTTCTGCGCTGTCCCTTTACACTCCCAAGCATGACATTCCTCTCCAAGGACTGGTACTTCCTTGCAACTTATCCAAAGTATGTCAAATGAAGCTTCAAAATCCTTGCCTCCAAAAAGTAGCCTGGCTTCACCCTCTACAGGACAAACATGGTTTTTTTTCTTAATTGTCCATCGTATATTCAATACTCTTCTCCAACACCACAGCCTAAAGGCATCAATTCATCTTCTTTCATACCTAGTCATTGTCCAGCTCACTGACGCATAGCAAGTGCTTGCAAAGACCATGGCATGTATGAGGTGTACCTTAGTCTCCAGAATGACATCGTTGCTCTTCAGCACTTTAGAGAGGTCACTAACTGCACACTTTCCCATTGAAATACACCTTTTAATTTCCTGGGTGCTGGTGCCAAGGGTTTGACTGTGGAGTTAAGTAAACTAAAACTGTGAACAATCTCAGTCTCTTCACCATCCATCATGATGCTGAAAATTAGCTCAGTGCTGAGAACCTTTGTTCACTTGATATGGAGCCTTAAACTATACTGAAGACTGCAGTCCCTGACCTTCCACAGCTACTAATTCAAGTCCTCCTCAGTTTCAGCAAACAGGGTTGTGTCATCTGCATAATGCAGATCATTGATGAATCTTCCTCCAACCTGATGCCACATTTCTCCTCACAGAGCCCAGCCTGCCAGATAATTTGTTCCACATATAGATTGAAAAGATATGGAGATAGGATATATTGTCCATTCACACCCTTCCCAATTTTGAACCATGCAGTGTTTCCTTGCTCTGTTCCGATGTCTGCCTCCTGGTCCAAGTATTGGTTTCACATCAGCACAATCAAGTCTTCTGGGATCCCCATTCTTCTCAGAGTCAGCCACAGTTTGTAGTGATCCACACAGTCAAATGCTTAGTGAAAGAATGCAAAGGTATGTCTTTCAAATATACTGGGTGCTCTACAAGATAAAGATGTACAATATCCTGCCATGCGATTTACTGCCCCTGAAAGTCCATTGAAGGGTCATCTATGGAAAAGTTCAAGCTCAATGTCACATACAAACACAACTGTGAGGAAAATGCTAAAACAAATAGTAATAGTTTCTGGAAATATAATTATTTGCATAAGCTCTCTTATAAATAAGACTATATAATAAACAGTGATATTGCACATTTAAATTTTAAGAGAAAGAGGAAGTCACTGGAATTAATTATATTTATTATAATTAACAAATAATAGTTTTTATATTGAATATTTCTCATTGAACTATGTAAACAAAATTCTGTATTCTTAAATAATTTATCAATTATTTGCAAAATTAACATTATTAATATGAATGTGTGTGGAAATTTATACTCTAATTGTCCTTTAGAAGAATATCTATTTACATTCTTCCCAAGTACTAAATGTAAATTAGTAAGACACACATTTATTGTTGTTATGTGCCATCGAGTCACATGTGACTCATAGTGACCTGACCCTATGCACAAGAGCCCTGAACGCCATTCTATCCTGTGCCAACCATGCCATCTCTTCTGCGCCGCCCCTCCACTCTCCAAAACATGATGTCCCTCTTCAAGGACCAGTCCTTTCTTGCAATATGCCCAAAGTAAGTCAGACAAAGCTTCAGAATCCTTGACTCCAAGGAGCATTCTGGCTTCACCCTCTCCTGGACAAAACTGTTTGTTCTCCTATCAGTCCATGGTATATTCAACACTCTTCTCCAGCACCACAGCTCAACAGCATCAATTCTCTATCATCCATATTCCCGGTCCAACTCTCTGATGCAGAGCATATAATTTCAAAGACTATAGCCTGGATCAGGCACACTTTAGTCTCCAGCCTGACATCGTTGATCTTCAGTACTCTTAAGAGGTCTCTTACATCTGACTTCCCCAATGCAATTCATCTCTTGATTTCTTGGCTGCTGCTACCAAGAGTGTTGACTGTGGGACCAAGCAAACCAAAACTGTTACCTAACTCAATCTCTTCACCATCCATACTGAAGCTGCCAATTGGCTCAGTGGTGAGACTCTTTGTTGATATTGAGCTTCAATTCATATTGAAGACTGCAGTCCTTGACTTTCTGCAGCAAGCACTTCAGGTCCTCCTCAGTTTCAGCAAGCAATGTTGTGTCACCTGCATAACGCAGGTTGTTTATGATTCTTCCACCAATCTTGATGCCACATTCCTCCTTATACAGTCCAGCATCTCAGATGATCTGTTCTGCATACAGATTGAAAAGGTATGGAGACAAAATACATCCCTGATGGACTCCTTTCTTGATTTTTAAATTGAAAAGGTAACAAAAAGACTTCCCCAAGGAAAAGTCCTGGACCAGATGTCTTCATTCTGCCAAACATTCAGAGAGAATCTATCCTAAATTCTACTTAAACTGCTTCAAAAATTGAAAAAGAAGGGACACACCCAGAGTCATTCTATAATACAAGCATTACCCTAATACCAAAACCAGCCATAGGTATTACTGAGAAAGAAAACTGCAGACCAATATCTCTCATGAATGTAAATGCAAAAGTCCTTAACAAAATCTTAGGCAATAGAATCTACATCAAAAAAATAATTCACTATGGCCAAATGGGATCCATAACAGGTATGCAAGGATGTTTCAACATAAAAAAATCAATGTAATTAAACATATTAACAAAATAAAAAATAAGAACTATATGATTTTAGCAATTAATGCAGAAAAGGTATTTGACAATATCTAATACCCCTTCCTGATTAAGATACTCATCAAAATTTGAATAGAAGGGAATTTCTTCAATATATTGAAAAGCATATATGCAAAAGCAAGAGCCATATCGTTCCCAATGGAGATAGACTAAAAGCGTTTTCCTTGTGAACATGAACCAGACAGGATATTAATTTTCAACACTTCTATTCAATATTGTGCTGAAGTGCTTGCTAGGGCAATATGACAAGAGAAGGAAACAATAGGTATCCAGAGCAGCAAAAATGTTAAACTATCACTATACGTGGATGATATGATAATATACATAGAAACCCCTAAAAGACTAAAAAAACCCAAATAACCAAACCATCAAAAACTGTTAGAGTTATTAGGTAAATTTAGTAGAGTGGCAGGATCAATATCCAAATCAGAGGGAATCCTCGACAGTAACAAAAAGAACTCAGAGAAGAAAATTAAAAAAACAATATCGTTTACAATGTTGTTGTTATGTGCCATTGAGTTGCCTGCAGCTCATAAAGACCCTTTGTATAACAACACTAAACCCTGCTCTGTCCCTCACCAATCTTATTGTTTCAGACACACCTATCCATTTACAATAGGCAACCAAAAACTGAGATACTTGGGAATGAACCTAACTAGAGATACAAAAGTATTGAAAATACTGTGGACTG
>NW_006400003.1:1229224-1231204 GCF_000299155.1 Elephantulus edwardii
GCAATAAAATTGGCAGAAGATAGAGTAGGATTCAGAGCTACTTTAATGACCTATGTAATGACGCAGTGGGTCATTATGATTTACAAGTGACTCGATGGCACATAAAAACAATATCAATGATGGTCATTGCTTAATTATAAAATGAAATATTGGATACACAATATATGTTGCAGAAATACTTTTAAATCAATGAATTGTCCATTAAATCTACTGAATGGTAGTCATATAGATAGAAGGAACCCACCTTCCAAGCATTACAGCATAGGCCTTAAGATTAAAATGTTGAGATTTATTTTAAAAAAATGTAAATAATTTTGAGGAGTTTCTTTTTGTTCTTTAACAAGCAAGTTTCATGCTTTAGAACAAGTACTGATAGCATTTCTTTACTTGCCTAATTTATAAAAAGTAAATAAGAATACCAGTTATTATATCTCCTGGTGTTATATGTCAGCAAGTCAACTGAGACTCATAGCAACCATATACATAACATCTCTAAACGCTGCCCTGTTCAGAATTCAATCTCACTGTTTCTGACATTCCTACCATCATTATCTCCATTACAGTGTCAATCTACTTCATCTAGGGTCTTCCTCTCTTGTACTATCTTCTTATTCTTCCAAGAATGATGTCCTTCTCCAAGGACTGATCCCTCTTGGCAACATGCTCAAAGTGTGAGAGAAAGCTTCAATATCCTTGTCTCCAAAGAGCAGCTTGGTTTCACCTTTTCTAATACAGACCTGCTTGTGTCTTGGCAGTCCGTAATATGTTCAATACTCTTCTCCAAAACTATAAGAGAAAACTGTCCAGTTTTTACTGTGTGCGTGCATATTTACACGGGGATATTAAAAAAAATACTGTGTTAATAGAGTTTGGGATTTTGTTTGTTTATTGCTGTGGGTTTTATTTGTTTTTGTTTGTTTTATTTTATGATTTTTTAAATTTTTTTTTCATGTATGTGTGCCATCAAATCTGATCTGATTGGTACAGCAGGATTTTGTCCCTCCTTCTCCAGCAGAGAGAGCATCTGGTGGATTCGAACCACATACCTCTGGGATTGTAGTGCAGTTTCTTGCCACTAGGCCACCAGAGCTCCCTCTTTTTTTTTTTTAATGTCACTATGTAAATATGTAAGTTCACTGCCCAGTTTTGTCTTGTGGCATTAGAGAAGAAATACCCTAGGAGCAAATAAGGGAGCCATGGTAGCTAGTGACAAGAAGCTGCACTGCAATCTAAAAGGCATACAGGTTGGAGGCCACCAGTTGCTCCATGGGAGAAGGATGGGTAATCTCTTCCCAAGAGATTAAATGCCTCTGAAAACCCACTGAAGAGTCAACTATGGGTTGGTTCTCTATCCACAGTACACAACAATAACAGGAGTTAATATTCTAAAGCTAATGATTTGTTGATCTCTTCTTTCCAAATTTTCTTAATTTACACAAAAAATAAAGTTTACTTGACAGGAAACATTTGAAAAGTTAGCCTAATTACTGGTAAGTTTAAACTTACCTAACTTGTGGCATTTATAATGTAGAAAATGTTACTCAACCATAAGTAGTTTTTATTGACCATACATATTGATCCAAACTCTGTGTCTAAAGATTTAACAGAAATTGAGAGGATATTGTTAAAAGGTCACATTCCGACTCTACTTCCAATAAATATTCCTTTGGAATAACAAACACTAGGAGTATTACATTTAATGCCAGATGAGTCTTGGCTGAAAGCAGAGAATTCCAGAGAAATGTCTATCTGTGTTTCATTGACTATGTAAAGGCATTTGACTATGTGGCTCACAACAAAATGTGGCTGACTCTGAGAAGAATGGGAATCCCAGAACATTTGATTGTGCTTATGCAAAACCTATGCTTGGACCAGGAGGCAGTTGTCAGAACAGAGCAAGGGAGCACAACATGGTTAAAAATTGGCAAGGGCCTATGCAAGAATGTGTCCTATCTCCATGTATTTTCAATCTAATGCAGA
>NW_006400003.1:1231914-1234083 GCF_000299155.1 Elephantulus edwardii
ATCAGAAACAATAAGATTGGCATAAGATAGAACAGGGTTTAGGATTGTTGCACATAGGATTGCTATGAGTCGCAGGTGACTCAATGGCACATAGTAACAACAGCAACAACAATAACAACAACAGGAATAAAGATTGGCCATCCACTTCTGAAATAACAGGCAAACACGAAGGAGGAAGAACAGTTACAAGCAGACACTTGTTATTGGAATGTTAAATGTGAGAAGCATGGATGTTGTTAAGAAAGAAATGGAACACATAAATATTCACAAAACTAGGCGATGGAAAAATGGAAAGGATTGTCATGAGCATTTTGACATCAGACAATCATATGATCTTCCATGCTAGAAATGAAAAAGTGAGGAAAACAGGCTTACAAATCTCTGTAGATGTTCATTGAAATGAAAAATAAACAACCTAAATTAAAAAAAAAGACTATTTCCAGATCCATCTTGAAATACAATGTTATGAGTGACAGGATAATATGCATATGCATACAAGGAACATCTGAAAATACCACCGTCATTCAAACCTATACACCAACCATGAGAACCAAAGAGAAAAAAATAGATGATTTTTTACCAACTTTTGTAGTCAGAAATTGATTGAACATACAATAATGGAGTACTGGTCGATTTGAAATGTGTTCCTTTCAGATGGCAGACGAACTTCTTACCAAGTACTCAGTCACGACCAGTAGTGAACCTATGAACAGGAGATCTATACTCTACTCTCTCTTGTGTCATCCTCATCATCCCCAATACATTGTTGTTAGGTGTCCTAGAATAATATACAGTAACATATGAACGACAGAGCTGAACTTTGTCTAATTCTGTCCCTCCTAATCATCTCAGACACAGATGAGCCCATTGTTGCAGTGACTCTGTCATTTTATCTCTTTTGGTGTCTTCCTTTCTTCTGCTGACTCGCCACCTTTCCAGGCACGATGTCTCTCTCCAAGGAAGTCTCTCCTATCAAATGTTCAAAGCATAAAAGATGAAACGTCACCATCTTTGCCTCCAGGGAGCACTCTGACTACACCTCCTCCAAGACATAACTCTTTCTTCTTTTGGCTGCTTATGTGATATTCAATACTCTGCTCCAACACCACAACTCAAAGGCATCAATTCTTTCACCATCCTAATTTGTTGTCCAACTATCAGATGCATGGCAAGTGATTGACAGGAGCATGGCTTGTATCAGGCATACCTTAGTCTCCACACTGATGTCATTACTCTTCAGTGTCTGGGGGAGGTCCTTGACAGTGAACTAGCCCAGTGTAACATGTCTCCTGTCCTCCTGAGTATTAGTATCAATTATGTGAATTATTGATCCAAGCAATATAAAATCATTAGTAACCTACCTCAATCCTTTATTGATCATGATGTTGCCCATTTAACTACTGGTGGCCACTTTGTTATCTTGATGTTGAGAGGAAATCTGTATAGAAGGCTGTGGTCCTTGATATTATTCTACAGCAAGCATTTCAGGTTCTTCTTACTTCCAGCAAGTAAGATTGTATCATCTGCATAATACATGTTTTTGGTGAGTCTTCTTCAGATCCTGATGACATATAGTTACAGTCACAGTGGTTATTGTTAGGTGTTGTTAAATCCACTAAATTTCAGATTAAAAATATGAACAAAAATCTTAAATTTATACTATCCTCCATCATCCTCATATTCTCACATTTTCTGATATGTTTAATTTGAATATTATAGTCAATAAATTTATCTTGTTAAGAGTCTCCTTCTTTCCCTGACTATCTTTCTTAGCATAACATTTTTCAAAGCCAGATCCCCTCTGAAAATATGTCCAATGTACGTAAAAGTTTTACCATCCTTGCATTCAAGAAGCAACCTGATTATATTTTCTCCAAGATAGACTTGTATTTTTTTGTAGTGCATGAGATATCAAAAGTTTTTTTCTCCAACACTTTAATTCAAAATCATGAGTTGTCTTTGTCATCCTTATGCCTTATCCAACTTTCAGATGCATAGGAAGCCTTTAAAATGTCCTCATTTGGATTAAGTACACCTAAGTCTTTACACTGATATCATTGCTCTTTACCTTTGGAGCGGTTTCTGTCAGCAAAATTTCCCAATACAATGCACCTTCTGATTTTTTGACTGCTGTTATTCTAGGTGTTAATTGTGGATCCTACTAAAACA
>NW_006400003.1:1235303-1249232 GCF_000299155.1 Elephantulus edwardii
AGGTTTTTTAAAGTCTTAGTCTCAGAGTGTCCTCTATTCTCAACTTATACTGTCTATCTATTTCTTATCAGTTTGAGTCTTGGTTTTTTAAAAACAATTATAGTCTTGTTCAACACTTTTCTCATTCTCTCTAGGATCATCTGTTGTGACTCTGGTCACAAAGGACAGTGGTGGTAGTCAGTTATTGTCTAGTTCTTCTAGTCTCAGGATGGCTGAGACTGTGACTGTATTTGTTCTCTGAGACATTGGTAATTGTCTTACTCTTTATTCTGCAACTGATGAGTGGGAACTAATGGTTGTAATTTAAAATACTGCTCATATTCTGTTAAGATCCCAGACACTGCTTCACTAAGAACATGAACTTTGTGAACTATATTATGGTAATATACTCAGTCGTCCCATGGAAACATATTCCTAAACTATCATACCAAGAAAATCAATCCTAAAATATTTTGATTAAGTTGAGGAGAGTATGTAGTTGTGCATTCAATTAATGCATTTATCTCTATACTTTGACTCATTGTCTTCAAGTTGGAGCTGAATGGCTCATAGCTGACCTTCCACTTGGTTTCAAGAGTCTAGAAAACTCATGGGAAGAGATTGCTCATCATTTTTCCCTCTGAAACACTAATGCATATATATATGTATATGTATTTTTGGGGAGGAGAGACAGTCCTTGTGTGCAAGCAGAAATTATTCCAAAGGAGTGATGTGCTGTCTGACTTTGATCTCTTATAAATCGGGTCTTTGCACTCTCCCAAGAGAGCTCTTGATATTTTTTTATTATTAATCAACTCACATTTTTTATTATGAGAATATTACACAGGAGACATTTGGGTTTATGGCATTTATAACCATCATTAATTTTTAAAAAAATGCATTTATTTTATTTTTATTTTTGTTGTGGTTTTTTAAAAAGTTTACAGAATATTTGTATTTCTATTCATTCATCGCTGCACATTTTCTTCCATACCATCCTCCCAGTTCTCCTTTCTCTTGAAAAAAAGTATTCATTGTTGCACAATTTCCTCCCTCCTACACCCCAGTCCACTTTACTATGCACCTCTTTTCTGGACTGTTGTCATGCAAATAATGCCTACCAAATATATTCCTTTTAAACAATTTTCCCCCTCATCTGTTCCAATGCAGTGTAATTATTTATCCCCTCTTTTCCTAATTTCCCCCTAACCCTCATTTCAGTTCTGTTTTGTAACAATGGCTTTATGAAGTATTTGTCCTTTTGTGCCTGAGATATTTCAATCAGAATAATGTCCACCAGGGTCATTCATGTTGCATAATATTTTATGAGTCCCTTAGTTTTCAGGACTGGGTAGCATTCCATTCTGTGAATACACCACAGCTTCTCTATTCATTTGCTAATGGGCACTTAGGTTGTTTCCTTATCTTTGCTATTGTGAACAATGCAGCAATAAATAAGAGTGTGCATATATCTGTTTGAGTGGACGTCTGGTTTATTTAGGGTATATTCTCAGTAGTGGAATTACTGGGTCAAGTGGTATTTCTATTACCAACTTTCTGAGAAAGTGTTATACTGCCTTCCATAGTGGTTGCACCATTTTATAGCACCACCAACAGGGAATAAGGGTTTCAATCTCTGCACAACCTGACCAGCATTTATAGTTGCTGCTCTGTTGAACTTTGCTATTGTTACGAGTGTAAGATGATATTTCACTGTTGTTTTGATTTGCATCTATCTTAAGCTAGGGATTTTGAACATTTCTGTGCCCATTTTGTGAGTGGGTTGTTTCCTTTACCTTGTTGAGGTGCTGGAATATTCTATAAATTTTACATGTAAGTCCTTTATCAGACAAGGCATTACCAAATATTTTATTCCTAGTCTGTGGATTTCCTTTTTTACCCTGTTGGAGAAGTGTTTTGATGTGCATAGGGATTTGATTCTTAGATAGTCCTATTCATCTATTTTATTCTTTCCTGGTTGTAGATTGCTCAGGATGCTTAGAAGATTGTTCATGTTGTGAATTAGAGTTCCTAGAGTCCTTCTAAGCTTTTTTCTGATGAAGTTTATAGTCCTTGGTTTAACTCCTAGGTCCTTGATACACTTTGAGTTGGTTTTTGTGTATGGTGTGAGGTGAGGTGTGGATCTTGCTTGAATTTTCCACACATAGTTTTCCAGTTTGCCAACATCATTTGTTAAAGAGGCTTTTGTTTCTCCGCTTAACTAATTTGTCAAAAATCAGTTGACCATAGGACAATGAGCTGATTTGTGTTCTCAATTCTATTCCATTGATGCTTTCTTGACTACCATTGCTGTGTTATAGGATTTAAAATCAGGAGATAAGATGCCTCTTGTTTTTCTCTTTTAGGAGTGCTTTCCTTATTTGAGTCTCTTTCCATTACAGATGAAATTGGAACTTGCCTTTCCATAAGTGGACAAAAGGAATTGGTCTTTGTATTGGGATTGCATTGAACTTGTAGATTATCTTTGGTAGAATTGTCATTTTCACAATATTGAGTCTTCTTATTTATGAGCATGGCATATTCTCCCATTTCTACAGATCTCTTTTTTTTCCTTATAATAATGTTTTATCATTTTCTTTGAATAATTCTTTCATGTTTTTAATTAGATTTATTCCTGAGTATCTAATCATATGATTAGCTATTGTGTTGGGGATTATTTTTCTTAGCTCCATTTTCATATTCTCTTTGTCAGTGTATAGAAATACAATTGATTTTTGTATATTGGTCATGTAACCTGAAACTTTTCTGAATTGTTTCACTATGTCCACTAGTTCTCTCACTGAGTCTTTAGAGTTGTCTACATATACTATCATAACATCTACATACAGAGATAATTTTACCTTCTCTTTGTCAATTTGGATATTTATTTTGCTCTTTTTTATTATTGTTATACTTAAAGTTTCCAGTAAAATATTGAATAAGAGAGGTGATAGTGGGCATCCTTGCCTAGTTCCTGTTCTCAAAGGTAAGGTCTTTGATCTCTCTGCATCGAGAACTATGATGTCTCTTGCGTTTGAATAGGTACTTTTCTGTACTTACATTATCTGCCTTATAAATGAAAGCACTTCTAATGGCACACTGTGAAAGAATTCTTGGTTAGATTTTAGATGATCTGGAGAGAAATCTGCATTGATTTTTATGAAAGAAGTTTGATATATGATTTTTTTCTCTCTTTCTGCTTTCAGAATTCTCTGTCTTTCCTTTTCAGAAATATTATTAGGATGTGGCATATGTAGATATTTTTCTATTTGTTCCAACTGAAGTTTTTGTAGCTTCCCATGTTTAGAGGTTGTGATCTCCATGCATGTTTGGGATAATTCTCTGTGATTATCTATATGAATATATATTTTTTAAATTTTTATCATTGTCATGGTAGTCTGGAATTCCAATAACTCTAAGGTTGACAATTATTAAGTTACTTATTTTAATTTGACTTTGCTATCTTGATCAAATCTTGAAAGTTCGTGATTTCTCTTACTCTGTATTACAGTTCTTGTAATCTATCTTTTCAACTTAATGTTAAATGTTTTTCTTCCATTTTCTAATTCAATTGTTTTATTGTTCAGTACCAGTAATTCTCTCTTTTTAAAAATGTTGTGAAGTATTTTATTGAATTTATAATTTATTCTTTGTTTCTTGATCTTTATAGTTTATTTCTACACATTTTTTTGTTTCTTTAAACCTACTTAGTAATGTTGTACTGAAGTTTTCTAACTTTTTTCTATTAAACTAATCTACATTGGAGAAATTTCTTACATGTTCTATTTGACATAGCATCCTTTAGGTTGATTTTGTGTTTAAATATTTTCATAGAATTAAAGATAATTTATTAATATTTTAAAATGTAAGTGGCATAGTGCATTATACTTTAGCAATTAATAAAAAGTTCAATGGTTCTACTGCACAAAAAAGACAGTCTACTTCTATAAAGATTTACAACCTTATATGTCTGATGAGTTGGAGTCAATCCAACTATAATACGTATTTTCTTCTAAGTTTAACTAGAGAATTATCTTATCTTGGACAAATAGAAAAATCATGATAGATGAAGAAAAAACTGACATTCTTAATTAATTAGTTAATTTTATTTGGATCCATAATCAACACCACAGTACCAATAGTCAAGATATAAAAACGTGGTTTACACTATGAACATTTTCTATCAAGGTCCTCTCCAAAGTGCTATTGAACAAGGATTTCAGTTTGAAGACTAAAGTGCATCGTATCCAAGATATGGCTTTTCAGTTACTCCCTATAGATCTGAAAATCGAACATTGAATAAAGATGACTAAAGAAGATTTGATGCCTTTGAATTGTGACATTGCAAATGAGTACTGAATATTCCATGGAATACCAAGAGAACAAACAAATCTGTCTCAAACTAAGTGCAGTCAGGGTACATCTTAAACTCAAGGATGCTGAAATTTCATCTCATATATTATGGGCATGTTGTGAGAAAGGGCCTTTCTTTGGAAAAGGACATCATACTGGGAAAGGCTGAGAATAAGAGAAAGAGAGGAAGACTCTCAACAAGATAGACAGACACAGTGGCATGAGGAATCATGAGGATTATGCAGGATACGGGTAGGTCAGGGTCACTACTAGATGACATCTAATAGTATGGCATTAAAAGCAATTGGTTTGTTTTTGGGTTTTTTCTTTTCATTTTTGGTTTGGGTTTGGTTTTTTTTTTATTTTGTTTTGTTTTTGTTGTAGTTGTTTCTCTTGTTGACTAATTCATTTGTTTGTTTTTAGATGCTGAGTCAATAATTTTATCTAGCATTTTTCTGGATGCATATGACTCTGAGTACTTATTTGTTTAGTTCTTCCTAGCATGACTTTGCTGTGTGTTAGATTCTCTCTCATCTGTGGTTTTGGATATAGTACAGTATGTGACCTGGGAATTAGTTTTCACCCTCTCGTAGAATTTGGGTAACTTTTCATTAGCAGCTCAGTATGGAGGTTTGCACTCTTTTTTGAAAGACCACAAGCATGGAGTATGGAAAATGAATTTCCTGAGGCAGAGGTGGGAGCACTTTCTGACTTTCCCTAATATGTGCATCTCTACAGGCTTTAAATAGCATCCTGCTGCGAAAAAGAAATACATTGCTTACCTGTCATGTATTTTTCACACCGAAGCTGAGATTGGAAGCTGTAGTGTTTAATTTTGTTTGTCTGAAGAACATATCAGCCTCAGGTCTCAGATTTTGTATCCCTCATGTACAGCTCAATGCTCTCCCATCATCCCTTTTTAATTCCCAGTCAATGAATACTTAGAGATAATGTCTAATGCTTAAAAAATCATCTATATCTTCCTCAGTTTATCTTCCATCACATTTTTTTATTTGTTTGGAATTCTACTGATTGCCTTTTTTAAATATGGCAAAATAAATTAAACGTCAAATCACAAGTGGATATGACTCATCAGTCAATTTATATTACAGTGATGGCTCCTATATCTTAATTTTTCCTTATTTACTCTTCTATTACAAGAGTAGTTCCCAATCTTTAAGGATATTGTACTTTGATAGCTCAATAGTAAATCAGTTCTGATATTAAGTTAAATATTATTAAAAAACAGTAATTTTTAAATTTTATTTTCATTATCTTGTATCCAAACTTGATTTGCCTTTGAGGCTGGAAATGGTACATATAAATTTACATGTATTATTTGAGTGTGTACATACTTACATTGAAAGAATAAAAATAATAAACATTTAACATTATCTTTTGTTTTTCCTTTATATCTTTTGTCATGATATCTTGCTGTTTGCATAATTTTCCTATCCATTTTAACAAGATATCATCATTTGGGTTCTTGTTTTCAAGCAACATAAATTCCTGATTTATTTTCATAAAAACGTTCAGTTGATTCTTTCTCTATATTTTGGAAACTTGTCTCCTTCTTCTTCAATTATTTCCTTATTCTTGAGGATTTCTTTCCTCTTCACTATGCTTTAAGACCTGAGTTGCCACTTCTGCCTTTTTGTGTTCTATGAGCTTTTCCATAATGGTAGTATCAAATTCTAAATTTGATTCTTTTCCTATATTAATAATTTTCCACTGATATATGTCTTCTATTACAGTACCCTGATCAAATATTCAGAAAGTGTTTGCATAACTCAACATTTTTCCCATATCTCCTGTATGCGTTTTCACAAGGAAAACAATAAATTCCAGATAAACTGAGTCCATAAATATAATGTGTCTTAAGTCAATAATTTCATAAGTCTTGTTTAAATCTTTGTTGCAGATTAACTCCCATTACTCAAAAAGTTAAACTCTACTGCTAATTGCTGGTACTTTGTAAAGTGTCCATGCCTGTAAATAATGAATGCCTAAGGGGGGAAAATGTCTGGAATAAAATGTATTAGCTTGAGTCCATATTACTGTATCCTATTATAATATAGTTAGCATCTTGAGATGAAGAAGAGAGCCAGAAGGACATACAGAACTGAGAACCATGAGGAAACAGAAGCAGAGAATAAAATAATCCATCTACAAACCCAAGAATGCCAGGGATTGCCAATTGTCATTAGCTGTAAGAAGTGAGATATTAAACGAATGTTACCTTAATACACTCAGAAAAATATGACAAGATTAATGTCTTTATTTTGGCATTCAGACTTCAAAATAGTAAAGAATAAAATTCTATTCAGACTTCTATCTTCTTCTGCCAATATTAAGAGAACAATATATTTCATGTGTCAATTTAAAATATTGGTTAGAAAATATATTGCTGATGTCATTAGGTGTCAGTGAGTCATAACTGACCCATATCTGACCATCTAGTGAGTTACAGAGGAAGCAAACTGTGCAGGAAGAGATTGCCATCTTTCTTTCACAGAGCAACTGGTAGATTTGAACCACAGCTTTTATATGAACAGGCAGCTCGCCAGAGTGCCCTAAAAATATATGTGGATGACATACATATTTTTAAAGAACTAAACAAATAGTATTAACTTTCAAACACTAGCCTTATCAAGTTAATTTGAGTTAAGAACAGAATAGAAATAATCATACTAGAAGGGAGGAAAGTACTCAGAGTCACTGTACCAAAAAGACTTCACTGACAGAGAAGGATTTCATGAAACAACATATGATCAAGAGGCAGTTATGATGAAGGAGGAATTTCAAGCTGTTTTAAAGGAATTGACAAAAACAAGGGCCCAGGAATTGATGGAATTCCAGTTGATATATTCAGCAAATAAATGCTGCCCTGGACGTACTAACCAGATTGTGCTAAGAAACCAGGAGGACAACTATTTGTTCAACTGACAAGAAGTGATGTATATTTCCATTTCTTAAAAGGTGATCTGACAGAGTATAGAAATCTGTAATAATATCATTAATATCACACACAAGCAAAATCCTGCTCAAGATTTTCCAAAAATTAGTGTAACACTATATCAACAGAGAACTCTCAGAAATGCAAGCTGAGTTTAGAAGAGGCTGTGGTGCTAGGAACATCATAGTCAATGTCAGATGGAACTTGGCTGAAAGTAGAAAGTACCAGAGAAATTTCTGTGTTCCATTTTCTAGCAAAGACATTTGAGTGTGGATCACAACAAGTAGTGATAAACAATAACAATGGAAATGGAAATCCCTGAACACCTGATTATGCTCATGAGCAAGGATGCATTCCTCGGAATAGAGTAAGGAAGCATTGCATGATTGATTAGGAAAGGAATGTGCCAGAGATGCTCCTTTTCTCCATATCTTTTCAATCAATATCCAGAACAGATCATTTGGGAGGCTGGACTTTAAGAGGAGAAATGTGGCATTGGGATTGGTGGAAGACTCATTAAAAACCTGCACTATGCAGATGACACAACCTTGTTTGCTGAAACTGAGGACTTGTAGAGTTTACTGATAAAGGTTAAAAGACAAAAAGCATAGTGAAGTGCAAGGACAGTTGTCGGCATTATGACAGATAGTATGTCAGAGACAATGAGACTGGCATTGATATTTCTTCTGACACCCTTATTCATTATCCACTTTTCTCATGTATACCAATAATTTCAATGACCATGGCCTGGATTCTCTAGACTGATACCTGTTGTTTTCATCCTGGAGAGGTACTGAACTAAATTTTCCTAATATAATTCAACCTTTTATTTTTTGATTGCTAGTGCCAAAATATGGACTTGGTGACAGAAATGGAGCTGGAGAGAGAATGATTGAATTTTGCACAATTACTTATTTACAGCAAATACGTTTTTAAAGAGACATAAACGCAGGTTATATACATGGATTTCACCTGATGATCTGCACAGGAATCAGATTGATTACATCTTTGGAAAGAACTGCTGGAGAAGCTCAATATCAGCTGTGAGAACTAGGCCAGGAGCTGATTGTGGAAAAGATCACCAGCTACTCATATACAAGTTCAAGCTGAAGTTGAGGAAAATTAAACCAAATCCACGGGAACCAAAATATGACTTTGAGTCTATCCCACCTGAATTTCACAACCATCTCAGGAACAGGTTTGAGGCCTTGAACACTAATGAGCGAAGACCAGATGAGTTGTGGGAGGATATCAAGGGTATCATCTAGTAACAGTGCAAATGGTCATTGCAAAGACAGAAGAGGAAGCAAAGACCAAAATCGATGTCATAAGAGATTCTGGAATCACACTGGATTCCAGAGAAGCCAAAGCACAAGGAAGAATTCAAGATACTAAAGAGTTGAATAGAAGATTTCAAAAGGCAGCACAGGATGACAAAGTAAAATATTACAATGAAATGTGCAAGGAGTTGGAGTCAGAAAATCAAAAGGGCCGAACTCGCTCAACATTTCTTAAGCTCAAGGAACTGAAGAACAAATTCAAACCTCGAGTTGCTATAATCACGGATACTTTAGGCAGAATATTAAAGTATCCAGGAGGTATCAAAAGAAGATGGAAAGAATATACTGAGTCACTGTATCAAAAGTAATTGGCAGACACAGAAGAATTTCATGAAACAACATATGAGCAAGAGCCTATGGTGATGAAGGAAGAAGTTCAAGCTGCTTTGAAGGAAACATCAAAAAAATAAGTCCCCAGGAATAGACGGTATACCAATTGACATATTTCAGCTAACAGATGCTGCCCTGGACGTGCTCACCAAGTTGTGACAAGAAATCTGGAGAACAACCACTTGGCCAACTGTCTGGAAGAGATATATATTTGTTTCCATCCCAAAGAAAGGTGACCCAACAGAGTGTGGAAACTATAGAACAATCTCATTGATTTCACATGCAAGCAAGATTCTACTGAATATTATCCAAAAACGACTGGAACAGCACATTAGCCGAGAACTACCAGAAGTCCAGGCTGGGTTTAGAAGGGGTCATGGTACTAGAGATATTGTAGCTTATGTTAGATAGATCTTAGCTGAGAACAGGGAACACCAGAGGAATGTATATCTGTGTTTCATTGACTATACAAAGGCATTTGACTGTGTGGATCATAACAATCTGTGGCTGACTCTGAGAAGAATGGGAATCCCAGAACACTTGATTGTGCTAATGTGAAACCTACACTTGCACCAGGAGGCTGTCATCAGAACAGAGCAAGGGAATACTGCATGGTTCAAAATTGGGAAGGAAGTATGCCAGGGATGTGTCCTACCTCCATACCTTTCAAACTGTATGCAGAACAGATTATTCTGGAGTCTGGGCTCTATGAGAAATGCGGCATCAGGATTGGTGGAAGATCTATCAACAATCTGCTTTATGCAGATGACACAACCCTGTTTGCTGAAACTGAGGAGGACCTGAATCGCTTGCTGTAGAGGGTCAAGAACTCAAAATGGATTGTGGCTCAGTGTCAAGAAAACAAAGATTCTCACCACTGGGCCAACTGACAGCATCAGGATGGATGGTAAAGTGATTGGGATTGTTCACAGCTTTAGTTTGCTTGGCTCCACAGTCAACACTCTTGGCACCAGTAGCCAGGAAAATAAAAGGCGTATTGCCATGGGGGAGTCTACTCTTAGGGACCTCTCCAAAGAACTGAAGAGCAGTGGTGTCTCACTGGAGTTGCATCTGAAACAGGTCATGATCTTTGCAATCACTTGTTATGCATCAGAGAGTTGGACAATGACCAAGGAGGATAGAAGGAGAATTGATGCCTTTGAGCTGTGGTGCTGGATAAGAGTACTGAGAGTACCATGGAATGCTAGGAAAACAAACAGATTTGTCCTGGAAAGGGTTAAACTAAGTGACTCTTAGGAGGGAAGGATTCAGAGGCTCGTCTAACATACTTTGTACATGTTGTAAGAAGGGATCGGTACTTGGAGAGGGACATCATGCTTGCGAGGGTGGAGAGATGGCGCAGGAGGGGAAGACCCTCTATGATGTGGATTTATGCAGTGGCTGGGGTAATCAGAATGGGAGTGTCAGAGACAGTGCGATTGGCACAGGACAGAGCAGAGTTTTGGGCTCTTGTACATAGGGTCGCAAGCGACTTGACGCCACGTAACAATAACAACAACAACAGTGCCAAGAGTGTTGGTTGTGGAGCCAAGAAAGTTGAAGTTTGTAACAATAATAAGCACTTCTTTGTCTATCAGGACTCTAATGTGATGTGTGTAGGTGTGTGAGTGAATAGTTAATGGTTAGTGTTGCTTTATCAAAATAATGAATTAACCAAAAGATTAGTTTAAACATGAACTGATGATGGAAATGTGTATTAAATAAACAAATGAGTCATTTGAATTCTCACATATACATACCAATATCAATACATGAAGAAGAATATCATGCATACTAAAATAGGTCAATAAAAGAAAGAAGTCTCTCAATTAATTGACACAATAGCTATAATAATGGACTCAAACATAGCAATAACTTTATAGACTGCACTGCACCAGGCAGTATTTTGTCTTATTGTAAAGAGGGTCACTATGATTCAGAACTGGTTCAATGGTACCTAAAAATGACAATACCATGCATACAACACACAACACACACACACACCCACGTATACAGGGCCAATAACACTGGCTGCACAATCAAAACAAATGTGAATCAATGATATAAATAAAATTTATTTTGAAAGATATTAGTATAAACAAGTATAAACTGTGAAAATAATGTATTCAACAAATAATCACTTTGATTTTTAAAATTTATCCAGGCTATAGCTTATGCTGGAATTATTAAAATTAAAATTCATTTTAAGTTCACTTTTAAAATGAATGGATATTCAAAGTATTCACTTATCTCTGCAATACAACTGGAATATTCTATCTTCAACATGCTGCCTCGTACAGATTATGGTAATGAAATCAGTGACTTTACCATTAGTAAGTTTAATTGACCTATTTACATATATACTCTTCCATTCTTTTAAAGCATGTGCTGAAATTGATAAATGAACCTTAATTTTCAAAACATCTTAGCACATATATTTCTGACATAAATCAACATTGTCTCATGAGAGAAATTAATTCGTATGACCTTTCTTCTGCTTACAATATATGACTTGCTTCAAAAACATATGTTCCTTCATAGCTTAGAGGGAGTTCTGGTGACTTATTCTATAGAGAGTTTTTCTGCTAACCCCAAAATCATATTTCTCTGACAGTTTGAATCCACCAGTGACCCTGAAAGGAAAGATGAAAAAAACCCTACATTTGAATCACAGTTTCAGAAACTGGTTGAAGGGTCACCTATCAATCTGTTACCACTCAACTACAATGAGTTTTTAGTTTTTTATAGTTTAGACCACAAGAATAGTTAAAATATATGTATATAGAGCACTGATAGCTGGAAAATATAAAAGGATGACAAATAGAAGAACCGATGCCTTTGATTAATGAGTACGGAGGATAATATTGAATATCCATGGACTTACAAAAGAACACATAAAATACATCCAGAGGGCTTCTTAGATGAAAACATGACAAAGCTTCATTTCATCTGCTTTGGACATGTGGTTAGAAGTGACTGATCTTTGGATAGGGACACCATGCTTGGAAATATGTATGATCACTGAAAAACAGGTCCTCAGCCAGATGAATTGAGACAGTGAAGTCAGTAATGGGCATAAGTATGTTAGAAATGAAGAAGACAAGACAAGACAGGACAAGGTTCAGAGCTGTTGTTTATGAGGTTACTAAGAGTCCTACTTGATTTAATGGCACCTAGGAACAACAATCATCAACTTTAAAGAGAATTAAAATACATATGCTTACCTTTAAAGTAAATCACTTTAATATATCTCATATTATTTCTATTTCCTAATATGTTGTTGTTGTTGTTATGTGCCATCGAGTTGCCTGCGACTCATAGTGACCCTATGTACAACAGCCCTAAACTCCACTCTGTCCAGTGCCAATCACACTCTCTCTGACACTCCCATCCCAATTATCCCAGTCACTGAATCAATCCACCTCATAGAGGGCCTTTCTCTCCTGCGCCGTCCCTCCACCCTCCCAAGCATGATGTCCCTCTCTAAGGACCGGTCTCTCCTCACTACATGTCCAAAGTATGTTAGACGGAGCCTCAAATCCTTGCCTCCAAGGAGCAACCTGGTTTAACCCTTTCCAGGACAAATCTGTTTGTTTTCCTAGCAGTCCATGGTATTCTTAATACTCATCTCCAGCACCACAGCTCAAAGGCATCGATTCTCCTTCTATCCTCCTTGGTCATTGTCCAACTCTCTGATGCATAACAGGTGATTGCGAAGACCATGGCCTGTGTCAGACACACCTTAGTCTCACATTGCTCTTCAGCACTTTGGAGAGGTCCCTAACAGCAGATTTTCCCAATGCTATGCGCCTTTTAATTTCCTGGCTGCTGATGCTAAGACTGTTGACTAAGGAGCCAAGCAAACTAAAGCTGTGTACAATCTCAATCTCTTCAACATCCATCCTGATGCTGCCAATTGGTCCAGTGGTGAGAATCGTTGTCTTCTTGACATTGAGCCTCAATCCATATTGTAGGCTGCAGTCCTTGACACTCTGCAGCAGGCGCTTCAGGTCCTCTTCAGTTTCAGCAAGCAGGATTGTGTCATCCGCATAACACAGATTGTTGATAAATCATCCACCAATCTTGACCCCACATTTCTCCTCATAGAGCCCAGCCTCCCGGATAATCTGTTCTGCATATAGGTTGAAAAGTTATGGAGATAGGATGCATCCCTGGCATACGCCCTTCCCAATTTTGAACCATGCAGTGTTCCCTTGCTCTGTTCTGACGACTGTCTCCTGGTCCAAGTATAAGTTTCACATTAGAACTATCAAGTGTTCTGGGATTCCCATTCTTCTCAGAGTCAGCCATAGTTTGTTATGATCTACACAGTCACATGCCTTTGCATAGTCAATGAAACACAAATAGACATTCCTCTGGTATTCCCTGCTTTCAGCCAAGATCCATCTAACATCAGCAACAATATCTCTAGTACCAAGACCCCTTCTAAACCCAGCCTGGACTTCTGGTAGTTCTCTGTTGATGTGCTGTTCCAGTCGTTTTTGGGTAATCTTCAGTAAAATCTTGCTTGCATATGAAATCAGTGAAATTCTTCTGTAGTTTCCACATTCTGTTGGGTCACCTTTCTTTGGGATAGGAACAAATATCGTCTCTCCCAGTCAGTTTGCCAAGTGGTAGTTCTCCAGTTTTCTTGGCACAATTTAGTGAGCACGTCCAGGGCAGCATCTGTTAACTGAAATATGTCAATTGGTATACCATCTATTCCTGGAGCCTTATTTTTTGCCATATCCTTCAACGGAGCCTGATCACCTCATCACCATAGGCTCTTGCTCATATGTTGTTTCATGAAATTCTTCTGTGTCTTCCAATTCCTTTCGATACAGTGACTCAGTATGTTCTGTCCATCTTCTTTTAATACTTCCTGGATCATTTAACATTCTTCTGAAAGCATCCTTGATTATAGCAACTCGAGGTTTGAATTTGTTCTTCAGTTCCTTGAGCTTAAGATAT
>NW_006400003.1:1250457-1255040 GCF_000299155.1 Elephantulus edwardii
TGAGTCGGATGACCATATGATATATTACTCTGGAGATGAAAAAGTGAGGGAAAATGGAGTTGCTCTCATAGTTAAAAAAGTCATTCCTATATCTGTCTTGAAGTACAATATTGTCAGTGACAGGATTTTATCTATTCGCATACAATATATCCTAATATATTATCAATTATTTTTAATTAGTCAATTAGTGATTTATTGATTAAAAATGTTATCCACTGATGTCTTTTTATAGGTTCCTGTTTACAAATGTGATGTTTACATGTAGTTTATAAGTTATATTGTTAGTTGTTGTTACGTGCTGTCAAGTCACCTGTTACTCAAAAGTGACCCTATATATAGATATAGATATACAACAGCTTTGAAGCCTACCCTGTCCTGAACCAGTCTCACTAACTCTGACACACTTAATCTTATTGCCTCAGTTATCATGTCAATCCATCTCATCCGGAGACTTCTACTGTGTTGTCCCTTGGAGAAGGACATCACGTTGGAAAGATACAACTCTGAAGCCTGCCCTCTACTGAGCCAGTATCACTGACTCTGACACACGTACACCCATTTCCCTAGTTACTATATTAATTCTTCTCATCTAAGGCCTTCCTCTCCTGCTCTGATCCTCGACCCTTCTGAGCATGATGTCCTTCTTGTCCAAGGATTGATCCTTCCTGGACAGAAGCCCAAAATATGTGAAATGGAGCTTCAAAATCCTAGCCTTCAAGCAGAAACTTGGTTTCATAATCTGCAAGACAGACATATTGTTTTCTTGGTAGTCCATGGCATGTTCAAGTCTCTTCATCATCACAACTCAAAGGCATCAATACTTCCTCTGTCGTATTGTTCAATAATGTATACATTCTGTCAGTTGTTTTTTGTTTGTTTGTTTGTTTTTGGTTTGTGTTTTTTGGGTTTTTTTGTTTTGTTTTTTTTTTGAGAGGGCGGCGGGTTGTGGTGTAGGAATGAATATGGATAAATCTCTTCCAGTTATTTGGCCAGGTAGTTTTCTCCAGATTTATTGACACAACTTAGTGAGTATGTCCAGGATGTATCTGTTTGTTGAAATATGTAAACTGATATACAATCAATTTCTGGAGCTTTTTGGTTGTGTTTAATTCCTTCAGAGCAGCTTGAATGTCCTCCTTCATCACTATTGTCTCTTGATCATATGCTGTTTCATGATACTTTTCTGAGTCAATAAATTATTTTTGGTGTAGTGACTCTGTATTCTCCTATCTTCAAATGTTTCCTGGATCATTTAATATTCTGCTTATAGGATCATTAAGTATTGCAACTCAAGGCTTGAATTTGATCTTCAGTTTAAGTTCAAGAAATGCTGAGCGAGTTCAGCCATTTTGTTTTTCTGACTCTAGCTCTTTGCACATTTCATTATAATTCTTTGCTTTGTTTTCCCATGCTGCCCTTTGAAATCTTTTATTTAACTCCTTAACTTCTTGATTTATTCCCGTTGCTTTGGCTTTTTGGACATCTGTCTTGGACTTTTCATACTCCTCTGTCATAATTCTATCATTCTACCTCCAGCCTCATTTCTTTTACCATGTCCATCTGTTCTATCTCCCTATTCTCAACTTTTGCATTCCAGAAACCATTTTTTTCTTCTTTTTAATGTTATTTTTAATTGGTTTAAATACAAAGTTTGTTTATATTGTGTTTACACTATTCTTCATTGATATTGTGTTTCATACAATCATTTTTCCCCATTCATTCATTGTTGCACTTTTCTCCCTGCACACCCCTCCCCCGACCCAGTACACTCTTGTCTTTGAAAAGTAAAAGAAAAATTCTTTCATTGTTTTACAATCCTCCCCCCCAAGTCCACTCCACTATGCAGACTTCGTTCCGGACTCCTGTCATGACAATAATACCTAATGATATCCCTTTTGATCAGTTTTCTCCTTCATCTGTGTCAATTCAGTATACATTATTTATCCCATATTTCTCAGTCTCCCCCTAACCCCGATGTCAGTCTTGTTTTACAGCAGCGGCACTATGCAGTATTTGTCCTTTTGTGTCTGAGATATTCCACTCAGGATAATGTCTTCCAGGGTCACCCATTTTGAATAATATTGCATGAGTTCCTTGTTTTTCAATGCAGAGTAGTATTCTATTGTGTGAATATATCACAGTTTCTCTATCCATTCGTTTTTTGATGGGCACTTAGATTGTTTCCAACTCCTTGCTATTGTTAACAAAGCCACAATAAACATGGGTGTGCATATATCTGCTTGTGTGTCAGTTATGGTCTCTTTGGGGTACAACCATTCTTATGCATTATATTTTATAAAATTAATCCACATTGGACTTTGTCCATTACTACCTGTTTTTTCTCTGGATCCATTGCATTTTCTTTCCTCTCTCCCTCTACCCACAAACCTGTGGAACAGTCTTGATCGTCCCTACCATACTAAGCCCTCTACTCCTTCTCCTTTCCCTTTTGAGTTCTCATACATGTTTTACTAGCTATCTTTCTATTGTTACAATAATGGTCGTATGTAGTATTTGCTCTAATGAGACTGAGTTCACTTAGCATAAAATACTCTCTTTCTTAACTTCTTGATTTCTTCCCTTTGTTTTGGCATCTTGGAGCTCTAATGCAATATTCAGAATCTCTTCTTAAATCGATTTAGTCTTTTCTTCTTCTTCCTTCTTAGTAATGACTTTTTACATTCTTCATGAATGATATTCTTGATATCTTCCCACAGATCATCTGGTCTTTGTTCACTAGTGTTCAAGGCCTCTAGCCTACTCCTGAGTTGGTTTTTTTTTAAATTCATGGGAGATAAAATCAAGGTAAATTTTGATTCCTTTGGATATGATTTAACCGTCTTTAGTTTTAATTTGAACTTGCATATGAGCAGCTGATGATCTGTTCCACAGTCAGTACCTTAACTAGTTTTTACTGCTGATAATAACCTTCTCCAATGGTTCCTTCTACAGATGTAATCAGTCTTATTCCTGTGCATCACATCAGGTGAAATCCATCCGTATTGTATTCCCTGTGTTTAGGTTTCTTATAAAAGGTAATTGCTATAAATAATCGATTGTAGAGAATTCTATCATTCTATGCCAGCCACATTTTTGTTATCAAGTCCGTATTTTCTGACTACTGATCCTTTTTCCTGATTCCCAATGTTTATATTCCAGTCACCCATTATTATTAAAGCATCTTGGTTATAGGTTTGATCTGTTTCTGACTGCAACAGTTGATAGAAATAATCTATTCCCTCCTTTTTGGCTCTGGATGTAAGAGCAAAACTTTGAATAATAGTGGTATTAACAGGTCTTCCTTGTACACCAATACATATTATTCTGTCACTAACAATATTGTATTTCAAGGTAGATCTAGAAATGACGTCTTTAACTAAGAAAGTGGTCCCGTTTTTCCTCACCCTTTCATCTCCAGTGTAATAGATCATATGATTGTGGGATTCAAAATATCTCATGCCAATCCATTTCATTTCATGAATACCCCATATGTCAATATTTATGTGTTCCATTTCTTTCTTTACAATGTTTAGTTTTCTTACATTCGAGTTTCTCACATTCCCCTTACCAATTGTTTATTTTTTCATACAACTGTTTCTCCTCCTTTGGGTTTCCAAACTTGAGGGATCAACTTCAGTTGCCATATCTGTTTGTCTACTTTACGTGTGCTCTTCTGACAATAAAGTTTTCAAAGGCCAGTTATATTTCAGAATGTAAATAGAAGATTTCTTAAGCTGAAAGAACTAAAGAAACAATTCAAGCCATGAGTTGCAGTGCTTAAAGATGCTATGGGCAGAATATCAAATGAATCAAGAAGCATTAAAACGAGATGGAAGGAATATACCGAGTCATTGTATCAAAAAGAATTGGATGACAGGGAAAAATTTCAAGAAACAACATATGAGCAGAAGGTAATCGTGATGAAGGTGGAAGTGGAGGCTGCTCTGAGGGACTTGGCAAAAAAATAAGTCCCCAGGAATTTATGGAGTACCAATTGACGTCTTTCAGCAAACAGATACTGTCCTTCTTGTGCTCACAAGTAGTGTCAAGAAATCTGGATGACAACTACTTGGTCAACTGATTTGAAGAGATCAATATTTTTTCTCATTTGGAAAAAAAAAGTTGACCTAACAGAGTGTGAAAATTATCAAACAATATCACTAATATCATACACTAGCAAAATGCTCCTGAAAATTATCCAGCAAAGACCTGAAGAGCACATGGAAAGAGAACTACTAGGAATACAGGCTGGGTTTAGAAAAGTTTGTGGCACTATGGACATTATTGCCAATGTCAGATGGATCTTAGCAGAAAGCCAAGTTTGTTGTTGTTGTTGTTATGTGCCATCGAGTCGTTTGCAACACATAGTGACCCTATGCACAACAGCCCTAAACCCTGCTCTATCCTGCACCAACCGCACTGCCTCTGACACACACCCATCCCGATTACCCCAGTCACCAAATCAATCCATCTCATAGAGTGTCTTCCCCTCCTGCACTGTCCCTCCACACTCCCAAGCATGATGTCCCTCTCCAAGGACCCGTCCCTCCTGGCAACATGTCCAAAGTATGTCAGACGAAGCA
>NW_006400003.1:1257425-1263576 GCF_000299155.1 Elephantulus edwardii
GACCCAACTGAGTGTGGAAACTACAGAACAGTGTCATTGATTTCACATGCAAGCATGATTCTACTGAAGATTATCCAAAAATGATTAGAACAGCACATCAGCAGAGAACTTCCAGAAGAAAGCAGCCAGAACCAGTAATATTTTTACCTCTGTTTAATTGACTATGCAAAGGCATTTGACTGTGTAGATCACAATAAATTTTGGCTAACTTGAGGAAAATGGGAATCTCAGAACACTTGATTGTGCTTATATGAAACTTATACTTGGATCAAGAAGCAGTCCTCAGAATAGAGCAAGCAACACTGCATCATTAAAAATCAGGAAAAGAGTGCGTCAGGGATGCATCCTGTCCCCCTGCCTTTTCAAACTGTATGCAGATCATATCATTCGGCATGCAGGGCTTTATGTGGAGGAGTGTGGCATGAAGATTGGAGGAAGACTCATTAACTTATGAAGCTTCGTTCGACATACTTTGAACATGTTACAAGGTGAGACTTGTCCTTGGAGAGGGATGTCATTCTTGGGACGGTGGAGGAACATTGCAAGAGAGGAAGACTCTCTATGAGATGGATTGATTCTGTGACTGGGGTAATAGGGGTAGGTATGTCAGAGACAATAAGATTGGCAAGGGATTGAGCAGGATTTAGGGCTGTTGTCCATAGTGTTGCTATGAGTCGCAAGCAATTTGATGGCACATAACAAGATTATATAATGCTATGGTGGACAGTGTTTGCTGGAGCTTCCCAACTAAAACAAGCCTGGAAGCAGGAGAGGCATCCACTTCCGAAATGGCTTGTCTCTGGAAACTCTACGTACGAACGGTGCTCAGGCCTTTCGTTCATAGGGTCACTATGAGTCGTCTACGATTCGACGGCACCTAACAACAATAACAGTGACGACATAGAGAGAGCTCCCTTGACCTAGTGGACAGAAAGTTATGCTACCAAGCCGAAGGTGGGTGATTTTAATCTGCGGCTCTCAGGCCAGGTTCAAATTGTTTTCCTGTCAAACATTCTTCTAAGTGGTATAGCACCAGTTTGTGCATTGCTGTACAGAGGTAACTCGTGGTTGCTGTGATGCTGAACACTAACTTGGTAATGGTTACCCATGGTGGACAGTGTTTGCTGGAGCTTCCCTACTAAACCAAGCCTGGAAGCAGGTGTGGCCTCCACTTCCGAAATGGTTTGCCTCCAGAATCGCTATGTACGAATAGTGCTCAGTCATAGGGTCACTATGAGAAGTCTACAATTCGATGACCCCTAACAACAACAAAAATATGCAGATGACACAACCTTGCTGCCTGAAACTGAAGAAGACCTGAAGTACTTACTGCAAAAGGTAAAGGACTGCAGAGTTCAATATGGGCCAATTGGCAGCACCTTTAATAGATGGAGAAGAGATTGAGTTTGTTAGCAATTACAGCTTGTTTGGATCAACTATCAACACCATTTGTCAGGATATCAAAAGACTGATTACATTGGGAAAATCTGCTGTCAAAGACCTCTCCAGAGTGGTGAAGATCAGCGATGTCAGCCTAGATGCAAAGGTGCAACTAATCCAGGTCATGATTTTCTCAATTACTTGTTATGCTTCAGAGAACTGGACAATGATTAAGGATAACAGAAGAAGAATAGATGCCTTTGAGTTGTGGTGCTGGAAAAGAAACTAGAACATACCATGGACTGCCAAGAAAACAAGTAGTTTTGTCTTGGAGAGATTGAAACCAAGTCTCTCCTTGAAGGCTAGGGTTTTGAAGCTTTCCCTCACTTACTTTGGGTATGTGGCCATGAGAGATTGGTCCTTGGAGAAGAAGGGTGGACAGACAGTGCAAGAAAGGGATACCTTGGAAGAGATGGATTGATGCAGTAACTGGAGCAATGGGGGTTGGTATGTTTAAATTAGTGAGAATGGTTCAGAACAGGAAAGTGTTCAGAGCTGCTATACATAGGGTCACTGTAAATCACGGACGACTCAAGTACACATAACAACAATAACATACTATGACAGGCTTGGAAGCAGGAGTGGCATCCACTTCCTAAATAACATGTCTTGGGAAATTCTGTGAACTTTGATAAATGTTGATAGTTGTAGAAGGGCTTCAGACCTTTTGTTCATGGGGTTGCTATGAGTCATGCTCCACTTGAAGGCAATCAACAACAAAAACAGCCTTTCCTAAGTGATATAGTATGTTTTTGTTTTTTGGTTGGTTTTTGTTTGTTTGTTTGGTTGGTTGGTTTTTTAAATCATTGCTCCTGAGTGCTGCATAGTATTCTATTGTGTGAATGTATCAAAATTTCTCAATGTATTCAGTTGTGGTCGGGCATTTGGGCTGTTTCCATGTTCTTGCAATGGTGAATAATGCTGCTATGAATGTTGATGTACAATATCTGTTTGTGTCTCAGTTCTAATTTCCTTGAGGTGTGTCCTTAACAGTGGAATAGCTGGGTCACACGGAGTTTCAGTGTTAAACTTTGTGAGGAAACATCAAATTCTCTTCCAGAGTGATTGTATCATTTTACAATCCCACCAACTGTTTATGAGACTTCCTACCTCTCCACATCCTGTCCAACATTTATTGCTTGTTTCCCTACTAAACATTGCCACTACTACTGGGGTAAGAGGGTATCTCATTGTGATTTTGATTTGTATCTTCCTTATTCCCAGTGATTTTCACCAATTATTATTAATGCTTCTTGATTGCATATTTGATCGATACCTGACTGCAAAAGTTGGTAGAAATCATCTATTTTTTCCTCTTTGGCTCTAGTTTTTGGTACATATATTTGAATGATAATGATGTTCACTAGATATTGATATTCACTTTTATGCATAGGACTTCTATCCTGTCATACACAACATTGTATTTCAAGAATTATTAATTACTAAATCATAGCAAACAATAAAAAATACAGAGAAATAATGTACTATTCTATGAACTTTTTTGCTTAATACCTAGATATCACATAAAAATACTATCACATTTCTTTTAATCATGTTACTAGACAATTCTGTTAACAAACTAGTATTTCTTTCCATATTATTACCATAATGAGAATTTTAGTAATTATTATATTGGATTGTTATTGCTTTTGTTATTGTTGTTCTGTGCCATTGAGTTACTTGTGACTCATAGTGACCCTATGTACAAAAGTCCTAAACCCTGCTCTATTCTGTTCTATTCCTACCTTATTGTCTCAGACACACCTATTCCCATTACCCGAGTCACTGAATCAATCCATCTCATCAAGGGCCTTCCTCTCTAAAGGTTGTCACTCTACCTCCCTCTCCAAGGACTGGTCCCTCCTTGCAATACATGCAAAGTATGTGAAACAAAGCTTTTGAATCCTAGGATGAACCTGTTTATTCTCCTAGCAGTCCATGATATATTCAATACTCTTCTCCAGCATCACAGCTCAAAGGCATCAATTCTCCTTCTATCATCCCTGGTCATTGTCCGACTTTCTGACACAAGCAAGTAATAACAAAGATCATGGTCTGGATCAGGTGTCAGTCTCCAGACTGACATCATTCTTCTTCAGTACTTTGGAGGGGTCTCTGATGGCAGACTTTGACATAGCATGTTGTCTTTTAATTTCCTGACTGCTGGTACCAAGAGTATTGCCAAGTGTAGCCAATCAAACTGAAGTTGCCAACAATCTCAATCTCTTCACCTTCCATCATGATGCTGCCAATCAGCCCAGTGGTGAGGATCTTTGTTTTCTTGATGTTGAGCCTCAGTCAATATTGGTTTACAATAAATTTATGTGTGGATATTTTCAGTACATTTAGTAATAAGACAAGAGTAGAACAGTATCCTTTTTCACTATGCACACTCTCCTCTATTTAAAATAAAGATATTTTAATATTTATAACAAACTATCTTTGATCTGAAGCTCAGGCCATCTGTTGTAAGATCTGGACAGTTTACACTTGTCTAGGTCTGTGTTACTGTTCTGCAATAGTATATCATTTTAGGTCACTTTTGAACCAATACTTCTATAAACAACAATTGTTATAGTTGTTTAATGACCTGTTTTAATGTGCCAAATGTCATATATTTTATAAAGGTTTGTCATAGAATGAATACAGTAACTACATTTTGGCTCCCTATATCTTTTTATGTTTTCAAAATAAATTTCACAACCTCATAGTCAGTAAAAATAAGCAATTCTTACTGTGTTGCTCCATGAAGGATTTCCCTGAGAAGAGTGTCTCTGCCATAAATTTAAGCTTTAATTAGGAGGCCATCAGTCTCCTTTATATATTTTGATGGATTTATAGCTCCCACTGTGGAAGTGAATCAAACCATGCAAAGCTAATCTTCTGATCCAGGATAACTCTCTAGTTCAGGACAAATGAAAGACACCTAAATAATAGAAGTTCCCTATGTTCTTCATCAAATGTGTGGCTAAGTGTTCAAGCAATGAAAAAGTCCACATCACATTAAATACAAGTACTGTTTTATAAATAGAGTGATATCTCAAAATCTTCTTGCTTCTAGAAACGTATATAGCTTCTAGAAACGTATATATATATATATATATATATATATATATATATATATACACACACACAAATGTGAGAAGTTAAATTTTAGTAAGTTCTTTTCCTCAGGAGAGCTTTTAGTCGTCATCTTTTTTATGATTATGATAAAATTTCCTCTCTACTGTAATTAATGTACTAAAACAAAAGGCATATAAATGATTCCAAGGTAAAGCTTACCATTTGTAAACTTTCATAAAAATGAAAAAAGATTAAAACAAAATTAACAGAAAAAACATTTTTACTTGTACTTGCATTGTGCTTTGTAAATATTATCTTTTTTACAAATTGAAAGTTTTTGACATTTGCATGTTTCCAATTGCGTGTATCATTGTCAAACAGGTAAACTGACGTCACTGTTTAATGTTGGAATGCTTAAATCATCTTTCTGTGTACCATTTTGATGTTTCTCACAATATTTCAAAGATTTTGTTTGTTTTTTTTATTTTTGTGTTTTGTTTTTAAAAAAATAATAGTGGTGGTGGTTGTTATGTGCTGTTGAATCAAATACAACTCAAAGGGACCATATGAACAAACTGCTCTGGACTTTGCTCTATCCTGAGCCAGCCTTACTGTCTCCAACACACTTGACCCCGTTGACACAGTCACTATGTCAACACATCTCGTCAAAAGTCTTCCTGTCCTGTGCTGACCTTCTTCACTTCCAAGAATAATGCTCTTTTCCAAGGACTGACATCTCCTGAAAACATGTCCAAAGTATGTGAAATAGAGTTAAAAAATCCTTGTCTCCAAGAAGCAAATCTGGTTTCGATCTCTCAAGGACAGACATTTCTGTTCTATTGCCAGTCCATGATGTGTTCAATATTCTGCTCCAGAAACACAACTCAATAGGATCAAACTATACACTTAATAAAACAGAGCATAAACATGTCATTTTTTAAAAACTGAAGTTTATTTTATACTGGTTTATTTACAAATTTCATATACATTGTTTTTATACCAGGTATTTCAATTATTCTTTACCCACCTGTCACTCTACCCATCAAATTGTGTGATCCTATGATTTTTCCCCTGCCCATCCTCACCCTTCTGCTTCCACTCCCTCCCTTGGGGCCTCATATACATTTTACTAATTATCTATTTCTACAATAATAGTGTTATGTAATATTTGTCCTTATGGGACTAAGTTAATTCATTTAGTATAATGCTCTCTAGTCACTCACTTGTTAGGTAGTGATTTTCAAAATCATTGCTCTCACCTGTAATATTCCATCATGTGAATGTATCATAATTTTTCAATCCATTTAATTGTGGTTGGACATTTGGCCTATTTCTATGTTCTTGTAATGGTGAATAAAGTTGTTCCATTTGTAACTCAGTTCTAATTTATTGGTGTGTACTCCAGGCAGTGGAATAACTTGGTTGTATGGAATTTATATCAGTTTTTTTAAGAAACACCGAACTGCCTTCCAGAGTGGTTGTACCATTTTACAATCCCATCAAAACTGTGTAAGAGTACCTATCACTCCACATCCTCTTGAATATTTATTACTTGCTAGGAATCAGATCGATTACATCTGTGGAAAAAACCGCTGGAGAAGCTCAATGTCAGCTGTGAAAACTAGGCCAGGGGCTGATTGTGGAACAG
>NW_006400003.1:1266551-1274005 GCF_000299155.1 Elephantulus edwardii
ATATAGTAAATATGTGTTAATGTACACACTAGGGTTTTTATCCTCCTGAACTGTTTAAAGTAATTTCCAGAAATAATTATGCTTTAACTTTATGTTCTTCGGTATATTTCTCCTAAAAAGTAAAATGTGTTTTACTCTAAAATATGAACAAAATCATCACACAAAAATTTTAATTCCTTTCAATTATTCTTTTTTTTATTGCTGTATGCATTTGATTGTGTAGATCACAGCAAACTGTGACTAACTCTGAGAAGAATGGAAATCCCTGAACACTTGATTTTGCGTATGTGAAATCTATACTTGGACCAGGAAGCAGTCCTCAGAGTAGAGCATTATGCAGATGGTACAGCCTTGCTTGCCGAAATTCACAAGGACATGTCATGTTTGCTACAGAAAGTCAAGGACTGTAGCCTTCAATATGGATTGAAGTTCAACATCAAGAAAACAAAGATTCTCACCACTGGGCCAATTGGCAGCATCATGATAGACTGTGAAGAGTTTGAGATTATTAAAAACTTCAGCTTGCTTGGCTCTATAATCAACACTCTAGGTACCACGAGCCAAGAAATCAAAAGATGAAATGCATGGGGAAAGTCAGCTTTTAGGGACGTCTTCAGAGTACTGAAGAGCAGTGATTTCAGTACGGAGATGAAAGTGTGATCTAGGCCATGTTCTTCAGAATTACTTGCTGTGCATCAGAAAGCTGGACAATGACTAAGGATTATAGAGGGAGATTTGATGTCTTTGCTTTGTGGTGCTGGAGAAGAGTACTGAACATACTATGGACTCCTGGTAGAAAAAACAGGTTCATCCTGAAGAAAATGAAACTAGGCTGCTCCTTGGAGGCAAGGATTTTGAAGTTCTGTCTCACATATTTTGAGGGAGGGAATGCCAGTCGGGAATATTCTTTGAAGAGGGAAATCATGCTTGGAAATGTGGATGTACAGAGCAAGATAGGAAGATCGCAGATGAGATAAATTGACACCGTGACTGTGGTAATGGAGGTTGCTGTGTTGGAGACAGTGACATTGACTCAGGATAGGGCTAGATTTAGAACTACTTTTCATAGGATCTGTATGAGTTGCAGATGACTTGAGAGCACGTAAAAGCAACAGGAAGAGTATGAATAGGTATTGGATTAAAGAATTTTGTTCTAAGACCATGTAATTATTTAAATAGCTAAAGAACGAGAATCTGAGGAAATGAAAATTAAGAGAGTGTGGTGAAGCCCATAGGCAGTTACTCTACCAATTCAAAGTCCCTCCCTCTGGCTATGTGAATCCACCAATAGCTCTGAGAAGAAAGATAGACAGTATCCTCTTACTCATTTCACAGCTTCTGAAAACAGGCTGAAGGATCAGCAGGGTATGAATTCTGATTCCAAGGAAAGCAATGAGTTTGAGTTTGGGGGTTTCAGGGAGGGGTACATGTACAGGTGCAGGTGTAGGGGTGTGTGTGTGTGTGTGTGTGTGCGCGCACAAACACATGTAGATAGATAACAGAGACTATCTGGTGGGTTTGTATCAGATGATTTAGGGAGAAAGAGAAGGATGATTCAATCAGTCCAGGGTACATGACACCAATATTAGCTCTATACATTTCCCCAAATTTGTTTTATGCAGCTCCTCTTTGTGCTGATTTGTATCCCTTTCTTATGATAAATTTATTTAGCCACAGTTCTTTTTATGACATCTATGGGAGGTTCTAATAAGTTATCAAATCCAAAGTGCCCAGAAGGTCGGAAACGGAGTCCTGTGGGGACTCTCTAACTCGAGGCATACTGAAGTGGTGGTAGGAAAAGCACAAATCTTTATCTAGTATTTTAAAAATGAGAGTTGTTTTATGGCCAGTATCTGCTTGTCTGGTAAATTGGAAAGTGACTTTTCTTTTGTAATATTTGATCTATCTCCAAGTAGTCAGAGTCAGAAAAAGAAATGCTGCTTGTATTGTTAGTGTCAGAACAGAACAATTACATGTAAATATTGAAGACAGCATTTCTGCTTGGCTTAAGTGGTAACAGAGTTGGACTAAATAGAAGAGAAAAAACATATATATATCACTTACTTCTAATTGATATCTTTCTCAAATGTAGTAGAACTGAGATAACTCCCAAATGAACACTAATGTGTCTCATTGGATCATAAGCAATTGGACATATTGTTTACATAGCCTACCGATTACTCAGGCCCAGTAACATCAGAAAAATAAATCAACCCCCCTAAAATTAAAAATATATTGAAAATTTTTTAACAAAATTACTTAGACAAACATATACATTCAGTATTAAAACAAGTAATCTAATATATAATCTTTCAATTGCTTTTTTGTCTTTTTCATTAATTCTAATAATTATATTAATTTATTAATAGTCCCCATAACAATGGTTATATGTATTCTAAAAACAAGAGGGAGATCTTACACTATGTATTAATCTCTGAATTTTTTATTATTCAGACATACTCTGAAGCAGGAATATTTAGGGTATGTCTGAATCAAACTACTGTAACTTTGATAGGTTTTGCCTTCGTTCTAATTCATTAGCATTTTTTATGGCATGTCATTCATTGTGCTTCTTCATGATTGTTTTATATTTGCATATTAGTATCTTAGTTGTACATGTGCTTCATTTCTTATATCAGACTAACGTTCCAAAGCGTAAAAACAAATGTAAATACTCTAATGAAAATTCATGTGCACAATTTGTTATAAGTAGAATAAACACAATGCTAATGCAGTTGTCTATATTTTTAAAAAAATAATAGTGTTGACTTTTTAGCAGCTTTTGTTTCAGTGTTGTACATTTACTTTATAAAAGTTGGTTGTAAACACTGTTCTTTTCCCTTCATTTGAATTACAGATTCTATACTGAATCTAAATATGAGACAGTTTGCCATATCATGTTAAGAAGCATTTCTTTTTTCTTAAATTTTTTTATTATTTTTTGTGTGAGTGTACCGTCAGATCAGATCTGACTGGTACAGGAGGAGACTGCCCCTCCTTCCCCGGCAGAGCATCTGGTGGATTCGAACCTTGCGCGGATTCGAACCTTGCGTGGATTCGAACCTTGCGCCTCTGGGAAGAAGCATTTCTTCTTTGAATGATGCCTTTACTTGATGCATCCCATTGTGAACCTTAGAGAATAACTAGTATATATATATATGTGTGTGTGTGTGTGTGTGTGTGTGTGCTTATGTGTGTACAAGCAAATAAAGATTATCTCTCCTCCATATTTAAGCAATAATGGTTATATTTCTGTTGTTGTTGTTAGGTGCCATTGAGTTGAGTATGACTCATAGCGACCCTATGAACAAAAGAGCTGAACCTAGTCCTGTCCTGCACCATACTCACACTTCCTGACACACAAGAATCCATTGCAGAAGTTACAATGTTAATCCACATCTTTGACAGTCTTCATCTCCTTCATTGACCTTTCACCTTTCCCAACATCATGTCACTTTCCAAGGAATAGCACATCTTAGTAATATGTCCAAAGTATGTGAGGTGAAGCCTCATCATTCTTGCCTCCAAAGAGCACTCTGGCTGCACCCTCTCCATATCTAGTTATTTTCTTGGCCATCCATGAGATGTCCAGTACTCTTCTCCAACACCACAGCTCAAAGGCATCAGTTTTTTTTTCTGTCATCCATATTCATTGTCCAGGTCTCAGATGCATAGCTAGTAATCAGAAAGACCATGACCTGAATAAGATGAACTTTAGTCCTCAAACTGATGTCACTACTCCTCAATAATTTGGAAAACTTCCTACCTTCAGATTTCCCCAATTCAATGCATACCCTTATTTCCTGACTGCTTGTACCAAGGGTGCTAATTGTGGATCCAAGCAAGATGACACTGTTTACAGCTTCAATCTTCTCTCCCTCCAACATGACACTATCTATTAGTCCAGTGGTAAGAATCTTTGTTTTCTTGATATTGAGACTCTATCCATATTGAAAGCTGCATTCCTTGATCTTCTGCAACAGCTGCTTCAAACCTCACTTTCAGAAAGCAAGATTGTGTCATCTGCATAACACAGGTTATTGATGAGTCTCCCTCTAATCCTGATGCCACATTCCTCTTCATAGAGACCAGTTTCTCAAATAACTTGCTTACCATATATATTGAATCAGGTATAGAGATGGAATACATCCCTGACCCACTCCTTTTCCAATTTCAAACCATGTAGTACTCTCCTGCTCTGTTCTCACAACAGCCTCCTGATCCAGCTATAGGTTCCTCATGAGCACAATCAAGTTCTCTAGAATTCTCGTTGTCCTCAATATCAGCAACAACTTGTCATGATCCACATGGTCAAATGTCTTTGCATAGTCAATAAAGCACAAATAGACATACTTCTGGTATGCCTTACTTTCAGCCAAGATCCATCTGATATCAGCAATTATATCTCTGGTGCCACAGCCTCTTCTAAATCCCATTTGAACTGCTGGCAATTCCCTATCTTTGAACTGTTCCAGTCATCTTTGAATGATCTTCAGCCGTATTTTGCCTGCAGGTGATATCATGATGTTGTTGTCGTTGTTATGTGCCATTGAGTCATTTATGACTCATAGCGACTCTATGTACAACAGCCCTAAACTCTGGTCTGTCCTGTGCCAATCTCATGTCTCTGACAATCCCATCCCGATTACCCCAGTCATTGAATCAATTCACCTCCTAGAGGGCCATTGTTCTATAATTTCTGCATTGAGTTGGAGCATTCTTTTTGGGTATAGGAACAAATATGGGCCTCTTCTAATCCATTGGCCCGACAGCTGTCCTCTATATTTTCTGGCACATACTGGTGAGTGCATCCAAGTCTGCATCTATCAACTGAAACAAGTCAATTGATATCCCATCGATTCCTGGGGCCTTATTTTTGTCAATGCCTTAAATTTAGCTTCCCTTTTCTTTTTTTATTACCATTAGCTGCTGTTCCTATGTACTTCTGTGCAATTCATGTTATTCATGTTGAATAACTATTTTACTTTCTTATATGAGTTGATTGCTATTAATGTAAGATTATAACTATCTTTTTCCATCATATTATGATGTTCAAAATTATTCTAAGCTTAAATGCTTAAATGCTTAAATAGCACGTTCACGCACCCACACACACACACACATTTCAAAATATTATATTAATTTTAAAAAGTTAAAGAAGACTTAATGTGATATCTGAGATTACAAAATGCTGCAATGAAGTTGCAAAATTGACCTTATGTTGAGGATAATTGTAGTTGAAAGAAATGCACGTGTGATTTCATGATACTCTTGTCTCTAATTTTGTACACATTTGACATGTTCAGATAAAAAAATTAAGAGAGGTAGATATTCTACATAAGCTTTCTTTAAGATGTTGTTATTATATACTGTCTAGCCAGAACAGACCCCTAGCTAACTCTCCAGCAGGTTTTCCAAAGTAGTTAACTAAAAGGAGATTACTCATCCTTCTTTTTGCAGAGCAGCTGGTGGATTTGAACTGTGTGCCTTGCAGAATGCAGAATAGTTTCTTACCACTAGGGCACCAGAGCTTCCTGAATAGTTTTAAAAATTCCAGCTTAGATAAAAGTCTTTTCCAGGCAGATAATTGTACTGACTCTCTTTGGATTTGAATGTCAATCTTTAACTTCAAGGTTTTATTCTTAATAATAATGTATCATTTTGATGACAACTTTTTTTTTCTTAAAAGAGATTTATTACGTTTTCAATGCTGTTCTCAAGGCTGATCAACTTGTTAAAATGAAGGACAAAAAAATGTGTATTACTGGAAACGTCTCCTCCAAAATAATATTGCAGTATTAATTTAGACAATTGGGAAATGGAACAGGCCTTACACTCAGTAAAATTTGGAAAGTTTCTGTTTTATATGCTTTTAACTTAATTTCTACCCATTTTTTTCAAGCTTTGATATAACATGTTGAGCGATTTAACAAACTATTAAGAAGAATTCCACTAAAAAAATTAATAACACTCAAAATAGTTTTGCAGAATTTTGTGAGAAATATCACTTCGTTCTTGAAATAAAACTTAGTTATATTAAAAGAGAGCTCTCAGGGAGCTCTGGTGGCCTAGTGGCAAGAAGTTGCACTGCAGTCCCAGAGGTATGCGGTTCGAATCCACCAGATGGATGCTCTGCTGGAGAAGGAGGGGCAAATCTCCTCCTGTACCAGTCAGATCTGATCTGACGGTACACATACACACAAAAAAATAAAAATAAAATAAAAAACAGAGAGAGCTCTGGTGATCTAGAGGCAAGAAGCTGTGTTGTAATTCAAAAGCCATGAAGTTAGAATCCACCAGCTGCTCCACAGTCTCCTCCTGTAGAATTAACTGCCTCTGAAAACCTGGAGGGCCAGCTATGGGTTGATTTTGACTCAGTGGTACACAGCAACAACAACAACAGTTCTATTAGTTTTGGTTGAAATGAAACATATTCAGGTGGGAATAATTTAAAAAAAAATAAATTCTGAAAAACCCAAACGAACAAAAACCACAAGAAATCTCTTCAATTTTGTTTACATTTATGGCCTCTTACAACTTTGCCAATTTTATCTTGTCCTCAGTGAATAAGTTTCATTAATTATCTTCAGGCTCAAGGTAGTTCTTGCTTTCCAAATGCTTCTGATTTTCAAAGATCGTACCACAGATTCATGCCACTAAGGCATCAAAGCTCGCTCTCTCTCCATAAACACACACACGCACACACACACACACACACGACATGAAGCTAATGATTAATACTCTGTCTATTCAAGACATCTGCTCTTCTTATTAGACATTTGTCTTTTCCTTGTCATGTTAATAGTTACCTCAGTTCCGATTAGTATATATTGCAAGTTCGTGCTACTAATTTAAGTCTAAGCATCATGGCTCCCATGGTAGTACCCTGGCTTCCTTCCCAGATTGCTATTGGTGACCCTGTTTTTCTCTTCTTTAAACACAAAGTTAATTACTGCTTGTTGGAGCTTCTAATGACATGTGATGATCTTTGAGACATCATACACTCCCTCACTAATTTTTTTTTAACAAGTGCATCAGATACCATGGGAGCAAATTATCTTTTTTAAACAGGCCAGAACAAACCAGGACCAATTTACTTTTTTTTTTTCAGAAGATTGCAGCCAATATGTGGGTTAGAATTCACATCCTTGAAATTGGATTGAATTAGGCACAAGAGATACTGAAGCATTTAACACTGTCATTCTGTTTCTGATTATGTGATGAATTAAACATAAATACCACAAAAAACCCTCGGTAGAGAAAGATCATATTTGCTGATATATTTGGTAATTTATTTCTAAATTACATCACAAGTTTGTAAGATTGCCTAAATTAGAAAATATTTGTTTTACTGATTAATTTAATTCAATTTATTCCTAAATGGATTAGATATAAAAACACAAATATGAAAAGTGTTAATAATCAACATTTTTAGTTTAAAATTCTCAAATTAC
>NW_006400003.1:1275699-1276878 GCF_000299155.1 Elephantulus edwardii
GAAAGTCCTCTTTTATAAACCGCCTCCAAATTACTGAAGAATATCAATTACTAGCTATATGTCTGAAAGCTGGACAATGAATTGGGATGACATGGAAAAATTGATACCCTTGAGTTTCAGTGCTGAAGAAGAGTACTGACTATCCTATAGGTTGCCAATAGAAAAAACAGATTTGTCTTGAGAAGGTGCGGCCAGAGTGCTCCTTAGAGTCAGCTGTAGAAAAGTGTCATCTCACATATTTTGGGCATGTAGCTAGCAGAATCTATTCCTTCAAGAAAGACATAATCGTAGGAAAGTTGAAAGATCAATAAAAAATAATAGCCTCACAAGATGGATGGAAGCAGTGACTGCAACAATGGAGTCAAGTGTATCAGAGAAGGTAAGAATGATGTAGTATAGGACAGGGTTCAGATTTGTTGTTCATAGGTTCACATATTAGTTATACTTAACTCTACAGCATGTAACATAATGGCTATCGACTTCTTCAGGGTGACAGAAGAGTCTTGAATATACCGTTGATTGCCAATAGAATGAATGGGTCTGCCATGGAGATGATGAAACCAAGTTCCTCCTTGGAGGCTCTTTGAAGGTCTACATACTTTGGGCATGTTGAACAGGAGGGACCAGTCTTTTTAAAGAATATACTATTATCAGAATGGTGGAGAGACAACACAGTAGAGGAAAAACATGGATGAGATGGATTGACATCAAATAGAGTAATGTAGTGTTTCTGAGACATGGCATTGGTTCTAGATAGGGTAGTGTTTAGAACTAGTATGCGCACTATGAGTCATAGGCATCTCGAAAGTATGTAACAACCACAATAATAGATAGTAAAACTGCTACATAGGATTCCTAAGGCTGTAAATATTTACAGAAACACCGTGTTTCTTTTTCTCTGGAAAGACTGTTATTATTTTTGTTATGTGCTGTTGAGTCGCCTGCAACTCATAGTGACTTTATGTACAAAAGCCCTAAACCCTCGTCTATCCTGTACGAGTCTCACTGTCTCTGACACATCTACCCTTATTACCAAAGTCACTGAATCAATCTACATCATAGAGGGTCTTCCTCTTCCGTGCTGTCCCTCCACCCTCCCAAGGATATTGTTCTTCTCCAATTACGGGTCTCTTCTTGCAATATGTCTAAGTATATCAGATGAAGCTTCAGAATCCTTGC
>NW_006400003.1:1280367-1282423 GCF_000299155.1 Elephantulus edwardii
TCTAGTCACAGCACAAGAGACTGTTAGCTGCTGAAGAATCTGGAATCACAGCAGCCAGGGAGGCTTTAGGTATAAGCTGTCAGATGAAGGGCTGGACAATGCGAGATGGATGTTGATGGGAGTGGGTAGAAGTAGAAGGGTATCTTGATGGATGGTGGAACAAAGAAATAAGTGGGTCAGGCCACTTGCATCAATGGTGGGAACAAAACCGAAACTAATAGTGAATTCCACAGTAAGGGATACATTTTTACTTTAAATCTGAACATTCAGATAGACACACACTAGAAAGAAGGATTGGCCATCCAATTCCATAATAGCAGGCCTCTGAAAACCCTCTGTACAACAGAACACACACAGAATGACAGAAAGCGCTGCTTAGTATGGAAATACAAAGGAAGAGGAACAGTTGTAAGCAGACACTAGTGATTAGAACATGGAATGTGAGAACCAAGAATGTAGGAAAATTAGATTTTGTTAAGGAGGAAATGGAACGCACAAATATTGACATACTAGGCATTGGTGAAATGAGATGGACCGGCATGGGTCATTTTGAATCGGATGATCATATGATATATTACTCCGGAGATGAAAAGGTGAGGAAAAATGGGGTTGCTTTCATAGTTAGAAAAAGCATTCCTAGATCCGTCTTCAAATACAATATTGTGAGTGACAGGATAATATCCATACGCATACAAGGAAGTCCAGTGAATACCACTACCATTCAGAAATATGCACCAACAACCAGAGCCAAAGAAGAGGAAATAGAAGATTTCTACCAACTTTTACAGTCAGAGATCGATTGAACATACAATCAAGATGCTTTGATAATAATGGGTGACTGGAATTCAAAAGTTGGGAACAGAGAAGAAGAATCAGTAGTCAGAAAACATGAACTTGGAGACAGAAATGGAGCTGGAGATAGAATGACTGAATTTTGCACAATGACTTATTCATCGCAAACACATATTTTTAAGAGACATAAAAGCAGGTTATACACATGGATCTCCCCTGATGGTATGAATAGGAATCAGATAGATTACTTCTGCGGAAGGAACCACTGGAGAAGCTCAATATCAACTGTGAAAACTAGGCCAAAAGCTGATTGTGGAACAGACCACCAACTACTCATATGCCAATTCAAGCTGAAGCTGAGGAAAATGAAACTGAATCCACGGGGGTGTGGTAGAAGTTTCAATGTTAGCTTCACCTCATGTGTGGTCTCTGGTTTTCTGTCTAGCTGGCACAAGGATTTTTTGCTCTCAATGGAAAGCATTTCATGCCAGCTTCTTTTTTCTGGTGGTGGGACTCTCAAATATGCCACCTATTCTGTTCAATATAGGGGCAAGTCTAGCAAATCCTCTTTTGAATAGGAAGACTTATCTTATTCACGTATTCCACTCACCCATATGGAAAAGTCAAATTCAATGGCTAGGGAAGTAATTTTAAACAATAAACCCTAACATCACAGTGTTTAATAGCAGATGAGATTATAGCAATTTCAGCTTTGCCAGATGACATTAGAAGGATCAGGAAGGTCAGTGAAGAAACATAGGAAAATAATTTTTTTTTAAGGAAAATAAATTTTTATATAATACCAAAAAGAGTCATCACTTTGCTATATTCTCAAGGTCATCTAGGGGACATAATTTACACAAAACAATAAAGACATAACTCATAAAACGTACACATTGACCATTAATAATTTAATAGTTATTGTAGGAGAAAGTTGGCAGTAGAAAAAATTGCTGTGGACTTGAGATACTTCATTTAAATGGAAATGATAAAAATCTAGAGTGGCCAACAAAAATTGGTTGTCTTTAACTATAAGAGAACAATTAAAGTAATATTCTAGTGAAAGCAATGTATGTGTGGTAATTGAGGTATCTTGTTCCACATAGATCTAGAAAAAAATTTAAAAAAGAAGCCCATGACTGTCAAGAGAAGACTGCTTGTCTTTCTTCTATATAGTGGTAGGTGGATTAAAAAAGCCTTTAAGTCCTTGCTATTGTAAACAAAGCCGCAATAAACATGGGTATACATATATCTACTTGGATGT
>NW_006400003.1:1283668-1289354 GCF_000299155.1 Elephantulus edwardii
AGACTAAGGTGCATCTGATACAGGTCATGGTCTTTGCAATCACTTGTTATGAATTAGAGAATTGGACAATGACTAGGGAGGATAGGAGAATTGATGCCTTTGAGCTGTGGTGCTGGAGAAGTGTATTGAAGGTACCATGGACTACTAAGAAAACAAACAGATTCGTCCTGAAGAGGGTTAAATCAGGCAGCTTCTTGAAGGCAAGGATTCTGAGGCTTCGTCTGAAATACTCTGGACATGTTGTAAGGAGGGACCAGTCCTTGGAGAGGGACATCATACTTGGTAGGGTGGAAGGATAGTGCAGGAGGGGAAGGCCCTCTATCAGGTGGATTGATTCAGTGACTGGGGTAATTGGGATGGGTGTGTCAGAGACAGTGTGATTGGCAAAGGACAGAGCTGAGTTTAGGGCTGTTGTACATAGGATCTGATGAGTCGCAAGAGACTCAACGGCACATGACAACAAAACAACATGATGCTGCTGCCAATTGGATCAATGGTGAGAATCATTGTTTTCTTGATGTTTAGATTAATTTCACATTGAATACTGCAGTACTTTACCTTCTGCAGCAATTGCTTCAATATCTTCCTCGGTTTCAGTGAAAAGGTTGTTATTTACATAACATAGTTTGTTGATGAGTCTTCCTCCAATCTTAACACAACATTAGTCTTCATAAAGTCCAGCTTCTCAAATGATCTGTTCCATATATAGATTGAAAAGGTATGGAGAAAGGAAATAGCCCAACATACTCTTTTATTGATCTTGAACCACGCAGTTTTCCTTTGCTCTGTTCAGCTTCTTGGTCTAGATTTAGGTTTCCCAGGAGCACAATCAATTGTTTTAGATTCCCATTCTTCTCGATGTTAGCCACAAAGTCTTGTGATCCACACAATCAATTGCCTTTATAGAGACAATAAAACACAAATAGGCATTTTTTAATATACTGTCTGCTTTCAGCCAAGATAAAACTGACATTGGCAGTGATAATTCCAGAACCCCAACCTCTTCTAAACCCAAGTTGCATTTCTGGTAGTTATTCATCAGTGTACCATTATAGTCATTCTTGGATAATGCCCTAAGGATGTCAGACTCTTTGCTTCCAAGGAGCATCGTGGTTTAACCCTCTCCAGAAAAAAAAAACTTGTTTGTTCTCCTGGCAATCGTATATTCAATACTCTTCTCCAGCACCACAGTTCAAAGGCATCAATTCTCTATCATTCCTAGTCATTGTTCAGCCTTCTTATGCATAGCATGTAATTGTAAAGACCATGGTCTGCATCATGCACATCTTAGTCTCTTAATCAGAAAATTCTGCAATTGTGTCCCTAGTAGCTGCCCTATTTTTGTTGCTGAAAGGTGCTTTTGAGCCAGCTATACCTCATAGTGACTTAATGAGTGCATCCAGAGCATCGTCTGTTTGTTAAAATATGTCAATTAAAATGTCATCAATTCCTGGAGGCTTGGTTTTTCCAGTTTTTTCAGAGCAACTTGAGCTTCTTCCTTCATTACCACAGGCTTTTTCTCATACGTTGTTCCATGAAATTCTTCTTTGTCATCCAATTCCTTCTGGTATACTCCTTCCATCTTCTTTTAATGCTTCTTGGATCATTTAATATTCTGTCCAAAGTATCCTTAAATTGTAACTCATGGCCCTAGGGATAATATAGCTAATGTTAAATGGATCTTGGCTGAAAGCAGAGAGTGCCAGAGGAATGTCTATCTATGTTTTATTAACTATGCAAAGGTGTTTGACAGTGTGGATCACAACAAACTGTGGCTGACTCTGAGAAGAATGGGCATCCCAGAACATTTGATTGTGTTTATGTGAAACTGGTTGTTGGACCAGGAATCAGCCATCTGAATAGAATAAGGAGATACTGCATGGTTCAAAATAGGGAAGGGTGTATGCCAGGGATGTATTCTGTCTCCATACCCTTTCAATCTATATGCAGAACAGATCATCCAAGAGGTTGAGCTGAATGAGGAGGAATGTACTATCAGGATTGGAAGAAGACTCGTCAACAATCTGTGTTATGCAGATAACACCACCCTGTTTGCTGAAATTGAGGAGGACTTCTCTTGCTGAAGAAGATCAAGGATTGCAGCCTTCAATAGGGATAGAAGCTCAAAACCAAGAAAACAAAGTTTCTAACCATTGGGTCAATTGACAGCATCATAATAGATGGTGAAGAGATTGAAATTGTTAATTGAGATTGTGCTTGGCTCCACAATCAACACTCTTGGTACCAGTAGCGAGAAACCAAGAGATTAATTGCATTGGGAAAATTGACTGTCCAGGACCTCTCCAGAGTTCTAACGAACAACCACATCAGTCTGGAGGCTATGGTGAGCCTGATCAAGGTCTTAATCTTTGCAGTTGTTTGCTATACTTCAGAGAACTGGATAATGACTAGAAATGATATAGAATTGATGTCTTTGAGCTGTGGTGCTGGAGAAGAGTGTTGACTATATCAGAAGAACAAATAGATTCATTGGTGCTACATATTAAGATAATGAAGCATATCTGAAAAATTCTTAAGATGTGTTACCATTTCTGTGAGTGGTCTTGAGAAATAGCACTTTAATGATGCAGACTGAGAACATGAGGGTTGATTTTATTGATCGTTGTTTCACATTATTGGACAAATCTATAATTAGCTCTATAGAATATTGTATATGTGAAATTCACAGAGTAGCTTTCTGTTCCTGTGGTTGCTATGTACCGTCAAGTCAGGACTGACTTATAGCTGACCCTCTAGTGAGTTTTCAGGGACAGTAAACAACATGGAAAGATATTGGCCAACACTCCCCAGCAGAGCAGCTGCTGAATTCAAGGTATGTGTCTTTGGTTAAACAGCACACCTCCTTACTATTAGACCACTCTACAAAATGATATTTCATGAAGCAAATAAGTTCACTTATACACATTTAGCTTGTCAATGCCCCCAGCAGTTAAGATACGTCAACCCAGTTGAAATGTATCAGATTGCATGAACTCTTAATAATCAAATGATATGAGTATAGGGTCTAACATGACATTGTTATTGATCTCCAGTTCAGGCAATAGTGAGCCCTTCCCTAGAAGTTCTATATAATGCAATTATCCCATTTTTTGTTATATAAAAATAAACTTATTAGCTTTTATCAACAGAAACACCTAATTGCTGTATTTTTTTTACATCTCCACCTGTCCTTTATCAAGCTAATTCTTATTATTTTTTTTTCATATCTCACCTAACAAATCACAGTAAAGAAGTCTCTCTTTATCTTCAGAATATGGTAAACTGGACCCCTATAACTTATGTTACATTTTTCACAAGTATAATTATTGTTATATTCACTTATATGGAAAGAATATTGGTTACATAAAGACAGAAATCATGTGGCTTGATTTATTTTTTATTCCTAATATGTAGTACAGCATTTTTCAGATATTTGGATGAATAAATATTTGCTAAATAAATAAATGAATGGCAAAGCATTTCTCAGATGGTTGAATTAGCCAAAGCAAATCTGCAGACACAGGAATAAGCTCAATATATGTAGCAGAATAGCAGCAGATGGGCTACACAAAAATAAAATAAGCATCAAAAAGGAATTACAGGGAAAAGTACATGAATAGCAAGGTGAAGAATTTAAATTTAATATTAAGTGGCAATAAAGAACCAATGGGACTATTTGAATAACAAAAAGATGTAACTCTAGAATAGTAAAGGCAAATAGCTTTTGAATGTGTTTTTGTCATTTTCTCTGATATTTCTAACATTAGATATTTTGATTTTTTTTAGTTCAGTTCCTCAATACTGAAATGAAAATGTAAATAGAACCCAAACATTGGCGGAAAATGTACTTGTATATAAATTCACATATGCAATAAAAAAAAAAACCAAAAAAATGATAATGAAATTTCTAGGTTGAGCTTTATTTGTTTGTTTCTTCAAGTTATGTTTTCAAAAAGTAAAAAAAAAATAGGAAATGTTAACTCACAGTTGAGGAGCCTAAACTTAGTACATACCAATATATTTTAAAAAGTATTTTCCAAAGAATATGGATAATTTAAAAATGTGATTTGCAGTTTAAGGCATTTTGAGGCACTGTGAGAACCATCTGAGGATGCAGCTCTAAAGTCTGTGCCCACATTCTCACAGCTGTGAGCTTGATTTTAATGACTAAAGTGCCCAGTGTATTAGCCAACCCTGCCTCTAACAATGTGTGCTTGCTTTCTCTTCATAAACTTTATCTATCAAATGCACTAAGCCTAATGGGGAACAGACACATTATCAAGTTTTATTTAACAATTTAAATGATTTTCCATTTCTGGAAAGCTATTTAGTCACGTTAATGCTGTTTAAGGTACTGCAAGAAGATTTCTTGCTCATTGATTTTTTATTATTTGGATGTGTGGTTTCAATAACTGCTGTAGCACATCATTTATGATCAGGATTATGTAAGTATAAGCACTGAACTTGAATTCTAAAATGTCAGCAACAGTGTTGATAGAAAGAGAAAGATAAAAATCTAATTACATGATGGGAAACAAGGTGATGTGAAATAAACAACTGCCTACATTAGAAAAACAATTCAGGGATAAGGGAAAGAGATTTTAAGATGAATTTAAGATAACTAACTCATTTCCTCCTTCTTGTTGTTATGTACCACTGAGTTGACTCTGACTCATAGAGATCTATATGCACAATAGCTCTGAACCCTGCTCTATCCTGAGCCAATCTCATTGCCTCTGGCAACCTATCCTCATTTCCCCAGTTGCTGTGTCAATTCATGTAATCTAAGGTCATCCTCTCCTGTGCTGTCCCTCAACATATCCAAGTGTGATGTCCTCCTCCAAGGACTGGTTTCTCCTGGCAACATGCCCAAAGTATGTGAGACAGAGTCTCTAAATCTTTGCTTCCAAGGAACAGCTTGGTTTCATCTTCTCCAGAACAGACTTGTTTGTTCTTTGGACTGTCAGTGGTATGCTCAATACTCTTCCCCATCCCCACAACTCAAAGTCATAGATACTTCTTCTATCTTCTTTGGTAACTGTCCAGCTCTCTGATGCATAACAAGTAATTGTGAAGACTACGGTCTGGTTCAGGTGTACCTGAGTCTCCAGACTGACAGTGTTGCTCTTCAGCATTCTGGAGAGGTCCCTGATAGCAGAGTTTCCCAATGCAATTTGTCTTTTTATTTCATGACTGTTTGTGCCAAGAGTGTTGATTATGAACCCGAGCAAGCTGTAATTGTTAACAATCTTAATCCCTTCTCCAATTATCATTTTGCTGCCAATTGGTCCAGTAGTGAAAACCCAGTGGTTAAGCTTCAATCCATATTGAAGACTACAGTCCTTGACTTTCTAAAGCAAGTGTTTCAGGCCCTCCTCAGTTTCAACAAGCAAGGTTGTGTCAATTGCATAGATGAGTTCTCATCCAATCCTGATGTCACATTGCTCTTTGTAAAGTCTAAATTCCTAAATGGTCTGTTCTACATATAGATTGAAAAGGTATGGAGACGGGATTCAACCTTGATGCATTCCTTTCCTGATTTTGAACCATGAAATGTTTCCTTCCTTCATTCTGATGACTGCTTCCTAGTAAAAATATAGGTTTTGCATTATTACAATGAGATGTTTTGGAATTCCCATTCTTCTCAAGGTTAGGCAAAATTTGCTGTTATCCACACAGTCAAATG
>NW_006400003.1:1289708-1292820 GCF_000299155.1 Elephantulus edwardii
GAAAAATAAAATATGATCAAAGTGATATTGATCTCTTCCATGTAATGGCCAGGTAGTTTTCCTCCAGAGTTTTTGGCACCTTAATGAGCCCTTTCTTTGTTTTTGCTGGTCCTCTACTTTACCAAACATGATATCATTTTCTTTTTTTTTTTTAAATTTTTTTTTTAATTTTTGTGTGAGTGTACCATCAAATCAAATCTGACTGGTACAGGAGGAGATTGTCCTTCCTTTTCCCAGCAGAGCATCGGGTGGATTCGAACCATGTACCTCTGGGATTGTAGTTGCAGCTCCTTGCCACTAGGCCACCAGAGCTCCCCCCAAACATGATATCATTTTCTATGAATTATTCTTAGCTGATACTTTTTTGCAAATTAAGCAGGATGAAGCCTTGTTAACCTCTCTTTTAAGCTATCTTAACACTGTATTTCATTTAAGGTGGTGGTTTTTTTTTAATTTTTCCATTCTTCTGTCAGTCTATAGAGTATTTTATGATCTTTGCTGATAACATCATTAAAAAAACAAAATAAGTATTTAAAATAAGTAGATCATTGCGTGTACAAAAAAATTAAAAGGGATATATGATTAGGTATTATTGTCATGACAGGAGTCCAGAATGAAGGCTGCATAGTAGAGTGGACTTGGCAGGAGGGATTATATATCAATGAAAGAATTTTTCTTTTACTTTTCAAAAAAAGTTCCCTATGAACCTGGAGAAAGGATGAAAATTATACAAGTGTTCAGGTTTTTCTTACATAGGGTCGCTATGAGTCTCCTACCACTCAAAGGCACTTTACAACAACAGCATAGAGAGAGATCAGTTGGCCTAGCAGACAGAAAGTGATGCTACCAAGCCAAAGGTAAGTGACTTTAATCTGCCACTTTCAGGCCTGTTTTTAACTGTTTTTGGTTAAACATTCTTCAAGGTCATATAGCCCTGGTCTGTCCACTTGCTATACAAAGGTTACTTGTGATTGCTGTGAAGCTGAACACTGTGACACTGATGTGTCAAATGTGAGAATGGTTACTGTGAGTCACCAATGATTCTATGGAGCTTAACAACAAACAGCAACAACACTTAAACATTACTGGGACCCATCAATCAATACTCATAATTGCAGTAATTGAAAGATTCATTACATTAGAAAAAATTTACTGTCCAGAACCTTTCTTAAGTGCTAAAGAAAAAGCATATGAGTTAAAGACTAATGTGTCTTTACCTGGTGCACCTGATCCAAGTTATAGCACTTTTCCATGTCTTTCCTAGGCATCTGGGACTTAGAAAATGAATAAGGAAGATGGAAGAGTATTTGATGTATTTGAATTGTAGTGTTGTTGAAGAGTGACTATAAAAAATAAAGCAAGAAGACTGTCTTACTATAAGTGAAACCAAGATGCTTCTTTGAGGCAAAGTAGTAAAACTTCATCTTTGGGCATGTTGTAAGGAGACACCAGTACTTGGAAAAAGTCATCATGATGAAACAGCTAGACATTCAGGAAAACAGAAGAATATCTTCAAGAATATTGATTGACATAGCAATTGTATCAATGAGTTAAAATATGTCAGAGAAAGTGAGGATGATGCAAGACAGGGCAAGGTTCAGAAATGTTTATTGTTCATAGACTCTCAATGGGTCATTGTCAAGTCAATGGACCTAAGAACATTTTATTTATAAATTTCTTGAAAATAGTAACCATTGTTGTTATGTCGAGTCACCTGTGACCTATAGTGACCATATACACAGCAGCTCTGAAACCTGCCCTGTTTTGAGCCAATCTCAGTAATGCCAATACACCAAACTTCATTGCCCCAGTAAGTGTAGCAATCCATCTCATCTAGGGTCTTCCTCTCCTGCTTTGTCCTTCCATGCTTCTTAGCATGATGTCCTTCTCCAAGGAACTGTTTCTCCTAACTATGTGCCCAAAGTATGTTAGAGCTTCAAAATCCTAGACTCCAAGGAGAAACTGGGTTTCCCCCTATCTAAGACAAATCTATTTGTATTCTTGCAGTCCAGGGTATGCTCAAGACTCTTCTACAGCACCACATCTCAAAGGCATCAATTCTTCTTTTGTCATCTTTAGTCATTGTTCATCATTTGGATGCGTAACAAATAATTGTGAAGACTATGGCCTCGGTCAGGTGCACCTTAGTCTTTAGACTGATATTGTTGCTTTTCAGTACTCTGGAGAGGTCCCTGAGAGCAGATTTTTGCAATGCAATTCATCTTTTGATATCCTTACTGCTGGTGTTAAGAGTGTTGATTGTGGATCTGAGCAAGCTGTAATTGCTAACAACTTCAATCTCTTCTCCATCTATTATGATGCTTCCCCATTGTCCCAGTGGTGAGAATCTTTGTCTTCTTGATGTTGAGCTAAAATATACATTGAAGACTACAGTCCTTGACCTTTTGAAACAAGTGCTTCTGGGCCTCTTTAGTTTCAGCAAGGTTGTGTCACCTGCATAGCATAGATTGTTGATGGTTCTTCCTCCAATCCTGAAGCCACATTCCTCCTAATAAAGCCCTGCTTCCCGAATTATCTGTTCTGAATATAGATTGAAAAGGTATGGAGACAGGATGCATCCCTGACACATTCCTTTCTTGATTTTGAAACATTCAGTTTTCCCCTGTTCTGTTTTGAGGACTGCTTCCTGGTCCAAGTATAGGCTTTGCATAAGATGATCAAATGTTCTGAGATTTCCATTCTCCTCAAGGTTATCCAAAATTTGTTGTGATCCACATAGTCAAAGGCCTTTGATTAGTCAATGAAACACAGATATCCTTCTGGTACTCATTGCTTTCTGCCAAGATCCATCTTACATTGGCAATAATGTCTCTAGGTCCACGACCTCTTCTTAACCCAGCATGTATATCTGGTTGTTGTTGTTGTTGTTATGTGCTGTCAAGTTGTTTGCAACACATAGCGACCCTACGTACAACAGCCCTAAACCCTGCTCTATCCTGTGCCAATCCCATTGCCTCTGACACTCCCATCCTGATTACCCCAGTCACTGAATCAATCCACCTCATAGAGGGTCTTCCCCTCCAGCGCTGTCCCTCCACCCTACCAAGCATGATGTCCCTCTCCAAGGACATGTCTCTCCTTACAATATGTC
>NW_006400003.1:1294365-1297028 GCF_000299155.1 Elephantulus edwardii
ATTCAAAAACATCGATTCTTTTTCTATCATCCTTTGTCATTTTCCAGATATCTATTGAATAACTAGTAATTTTGAAGACACAGCCTAGATTAGGTACATCTTAGTCTCTAGACTAACGTTCTTGCTCTTTAGTACTTTGGAGAGATCTCTGACAGCACACTTCACCAGTAGCATTTGTCTTTTGTTTTCCTGATGGCTGATTCCAAGAGTATTGATGATGGGGCCGAGTAAATTGAAATTGTTGAAAATTTCAGTCTCTTCTCCATCTATCATTGTGCTTCCAGTTGGCCTATTGGTGAGCATCTTTGTCCTTGATGTTGAGAATTCAAACCATATTGAAGTCCTTGACCTTATGCAACAAACATTTCAAATCCTTCTCGGTTTAAGAAGGCAAAGTGATGTCATCTGCATACCACAAATTGTTGTTGAGTCTTCCTCTAATTCAGATGCTATGTTCCTCCTCACAAAATCCAGCCTCCCATATGATCTATTCTGCATACAAATTGAAGAGGTATGGAGACAGAATACATCCTTGACACACCCCTTTCCTAATTTTGAACCAGGCAAATGTTTCCTCGTTCTGTTCTGACAGCTGATTCCTGGTTCAGGCATAGGTTTCCCATAAGCATAGTCAAGTGTTCTGGGATTCCCATTCTTCTCAACATTAGCTACAATTTGTTGTGATCTATCAGTCATGACTTGCCTAGGCAATAAAGCACAGATAGACTCTTCCTCTTTTTTTTTTCAGCCGAGATCCTACTGACATTGACTGTAATGTTTCTAGTGTTATGGTCTCTTTTAAACCTGGCTTGTATTTCTGGTAGTTCTCTATCAAATACTTTTACAATCTTTAAAAAATGTATTATTATTTATACCATCATTTACTATTATACAATTACTCATATGCATTTTTTCATTCATGTATATCTAGTTTTATACAATCATTTTTATATATTGTCATTGTGTGTATATGTGTGTTTTATTCTGATTTATTTACAAATTTTGAATATATTGTTTTCACAAAAAATCCTTCCCATTTCCTTCACCCCACCCACCCATCAAATTGTGCAATCCTATGATTAACGCTCTACACCCCAACCCATCCTCACCCCTCTATAGATTTCCAGCCTTTCCTCACCTTGGATCCTCATACTTATTCTACAATAATGGTTTTACATAGTATTTGTCCTTGTGAGTCTGAGTTAGTTCACTCAGCTTAATGCTCTCTAGTCCCTCCCAAGTTAGGTAGTAATTTACAAAATGATTACTCTTGCATGCTACGTAATATTCCACTGTATGAATACCACAACTTCTCAATCTATTAGTTTATGGTTAGACATATGGGCTGTTTCTAGGACAGTAAATCATAAATATTAGAGAGGATGGATTGAGATGGGAACTCTTTTTTATATTTTTGGTATTGTACAATGGTACAACCACACTGGAAGCCAAGTTGGTGCTTCCTCAGAAAGCTGAACATAGAAATACCATATGACTTATCTATTCCATGGCTTGGAATATACCCCAAGAAAATTAGAACTAAGACTTAAATGGAAACTTGTACACCAATGTTCATAGCAGCATTATTCACCTTCACAAGAACATGGACTCAGCTCAGATGTTCTGGTCTTTTGGGGATAATTTTAACCAGAAGTTTTTTGGCATATAATATTAATGGTGTTATTCGATAGTTTTCACACTCTCTCAGATCACCTTTTTGGTAATGGGAATAAATATACACATCTTCCAGTCAGTTGACCAGGTGGATGTCCTCCAATTGTCTTGGCGCAACCCAGTGAGCGTGTCCAGGGCACATCTGTTTGTTGAAATGTGTCACTTGGTATTATATCTATTCCTGGGACCTTATTTTTTGCCAGTTCCTTCAGAGCAGCTAGAACTTCATCCTTCATCATCATTACCTCTTGATCACGCTTCGTTTCATGAATTTCTTCTGTGCTAGCCAGTTTTTTCTGGTACAATGACTTTGTGTACTCCTGTCTTCTTTTAATGCTTCTTAGATCATTCAGTTTTCTTCCCATCACATCCTTAAATATTTCAATCTGAGACTTGAATGTGTTCTTCAATTCCTTCAGCTTCTTAGGCTGAATATGCAGAGTGAATTTGGTCCTTTTGATTTTCATACTCCAGCTCTTTTATTTCATTTACATTTTATTAAAATATTTTGCTTTGTCTTTGAAGCTGCCACTTGAAATCTTCTCTTCAGCTCTTTTAATACCTGCTTTCTTCCCTTTGCTTTAGTCACTTTTTGTTCTAGTACAATATTCTGAGTCTCTTCTGACAACCATCTTGCTTATTTTCTTCCTCCTCTGTCTTGTAATGACCTTTGCATTCTTCTTTCAAACTAAAGCTAAAGAAAGTTAAAGCAAATCCACAGAACCAAAATTTGACCTTGAGTTTTCTCACCTGAATTTAAAACCATTTCAGAACAGATTTCAGGTCTTGAAAACTAATAAATAAAGACCAGATGATCTGTGAGAGGACCTCAAGAATACTATCTATGAAGAGTGCAAAAGGTCATTACAATATAATGTGTAGGGCAGAGTAAATGCATTCCTATTGAGTGAAGGAATGACTGAATAATTCTAGAATCATGAGGCATAGATGGTGTTGTTGTTGTTGCTATGTGCCATCGAGTCGCTTGC
>NW_006400003.1:1298178-1303417 GCF_000299155.1 Elephantulus edwardii
ACCTCTTCTAAATCCAGCCTGCACATCTGGCAGTTCTCTGTTGACATACTGTTCCAAACATTTTTGGATAATTTTCAGCAGAATCTTCCTTGCATGTGATATCAATGATATTGTTCGATAATTTCCGCATTCTGTTGGGTCACTTTTCTTTGAAATGGGAACAAATAACAATCTTTTCCAGTCAGTGGGCCAGCTGGCTGTTTTCCAGATTTCTTGGCACAACTGAGCACATCCAGGCCAGTGTCTGTTTGTTGAAATATGTCAAATGGTGTGCCGTCAACTCCTGGAGCCTTGTTTCCTGCCAATTCCTTCAGAGCAATTTGAACTTCCTCTTTCATCACTATAGGCTCTTGCTCATATGTCATTTCATGAAATTCTTCTGTATCAGCCAATTCCTTCTGACACAGTGACTCTGTGTTTTCTCTCCATCTTCTCTTGATACTTTCTGGATCATTTAATATACTGCCCAAAGTATCCTTAGGCATTGCCCCCCGTGGTTTGAATTTATTTTTCAGCTCCTTCAGCTTAAGAAACGCTGAGCGAGTTCGTCCTTTTTGATTTTCTGACTCCAGCTCCCTGCACATTTCATTATAGTATCTTGTTTTATCGTCCTGGGCTGCCTTTTGAAATTTTCTGTTTAGCTCTTTGATTTCTTGGTTTCATACTTTAGCTTTGGCTTCTCGGCACTTAATGCAATATTCAGAGTCTCATCTGACATCCATCTTGGTCTTTTCTTCTTTTTCATCCTTTGTAACGATCTTTTGCATTCTTCATGTACGATTTTCTTGATATCCTCCCAGAGCTCATTTGGTCTAGTTTATATTTTTCTTAATTTTTCACATTTATTTTTATTAAACTCCCAGAAATTTTTTCTCTTATTTTACTTTCTACACATGTAAAAATGATGCTTTAAATTATCCTGTATTCTTTGCTTTTTTCTGAAATATTGCTTTTACTGTGCTTATACTCATTAGTAAACTTGATGATCAACCAACTAAAACTCCTTCCTGCTGTCCTATTAAATTGTGCTTTTAAACTTCTTATATTTCACTATTTGGATGGCCAGTTACAATCTGAAATATTAACTTTTAAGTGAAAGAACACATAACATTTTGCTTCCTCTAAATATTAAATTAACGCATTATTTAGTACTAAATATAAATCCTAATAAAAATTGAATTCATTTCATAAAACAACTGATAGTATTCTGTACAGCAGTAGTCCTAGAATGAGTCTGCAGCTTGGAAGCTCTTGTGAAATGGTTGGATTCTGTATGATGGTTTCTCACATCTTGATGAGAGTTGGGTAGGGAACATTTGGTTGAGATTTTTTTGTTTGTTTTTCATCCACATTCAGATGCTAGCTGATTGGATATGTCGGATTTAGCTAACAAAGATGTATAGGTTGAAAGACTCTTGGTTTACAGTTAGTGAGCACATAGTGGGGGTGCCTGTATTGCGGCTCTCAGCCTAGTGTTAATAGATTTGGGGATAAACATTTTTCCAGGTGCTACAACAGTGGTCTCTCTATTTTCTGTACTGAAGTAACTTGGGGTTGCTGTGAACACTGTGCCACTGACGTATCAAATGCCATAATGGGCATTTGTGGGCAGTGCTTTGTGGAACTCCCAGATTTATTCAAGCTTGGAAGCAGGGGTGACACCTACTTCCTAAAACACATGCCTCTGGAAATTCGATGAACATAGAGAAACAATGATAATTATAGAATAGGATTCAGGTCATTTGTTTATAGGGTTCTATGAATTGTACTTAACTTGATGGCACTCAACAACAATAACAACAACCACAAAAACAACAGTGTTCCCTTCTCAGTATAGTGGTTTGTAAGCTCTTAATTGATTCTTAGTATATAAATGAATGAAATAAATTCTATTTTTCAACATCATTCTTTATCTTTTAAATTTTTAGTGCCATTTATTTTGTCTTTTGAAAGAAAAATGTATCAATATAATAAAGTGAAAAAGCATGGAAAGAATTTACTAAAAAATAGATTCTGTCTAAAGAAGTTCATTCACAATGGCATAGTAAGTAAGTAATGACTTCCTAGTGCCTCGTTTAACTGCCAAAATGTAATCATAGCTACAAGAAAACAACAGAAACATGTTTAAAATTAACATTTTATATTTTATAAATTTAGAAAGCCTCAATAAAGACCCGGTACTCTAGCCCACTATGTTACAGAGAGGTACTTTCCAAATAAAGTTTTTACTGCATTAATGGGAAAAGAAATCAACTCATTTACCAGTATGACACAAGTTATTGCATCTTTGTTGAGGAAAATGTCTCTTCAGTTAGAAATCTCTAAACGTGTCTTCAGTAGTGCAACATTCCACCACTACCAAATAGAAATGTTTGACAGAACTGAGCGTATTTATACAGACAATCCTTCTAAAGGGAAATTTCACTTTATGAAAACACTAAGGGAAGTGGCAGCTATTGTATAGCTTTTAGTCACTTAAAACGAGGTAATAACATTTAGGTCATATGTTATCCAAAGTAAAAGGGTAGTATTGTAACATATTTTATAAAGAGAAACACAACACAAAATGAGAAAGAATAGAATAGGCTGTGGCATACAAAATTTCTTCAGTCTTGATGAATGTTTCAGAATCATTCATCATTTTAAGCATCCTTTTGTACAGAAATTACATTAGTAAATGCATTTGTTATACTGCTTGGTGTTGTGCAGATGCTCTATTAATAAAGCACACTTAGAGGTTTTTCACCCCACGAACTTTAATTACTACTTCACATTTTGCTACTATGGCTAAAACCAGTCTTATGAAAGTATTATCATATGAAAGGGAGTTTTCATTTAGAAATTACAAACTTCCTTAGCTGGATAGATTTGGAAGAAGAATTATTTTCCCTTTAAAAGAAATTTGAATTTAGTGTATCACATGAAATGAGTACTGGTGGTGCAATGGTCAAATATTTGTATGCATACCAAAAGATCAATATTTGATACTATTTTTTCTTATGAATACAGATGATGTATTCTGCTTTCATAAAGATTACAGGTGCAGAAATGTCTGCTTACTCACTGTGGTCAAATTAGCACACACTCTTAGTGAACTTCAATTTGGTTTCGAAGACACTCAGCCTTTGGGTTAAGAGTACCACTTGCTCTAAGCTGTGTCAGCAGAGCTTCCTTTCAGAAATTCTACAGGACAGTAGAATTTATTTATCCCTTTGACCAGGAGGATCATCATTAGCTTAAATTTATTTGATATGAAGGATCAATTTGAAAAATCTAAAATGTATATTCATACAGTGTATCCAAGGTAATTTTAGCTTGACAATTTTCAAAATTCCTGGAATTAACAGGTCAATATTTGATGGATAGAAATCTAGCTTTATGCAATCTGTGTGTCGTAGAAAAATGTTTGCAAAATATATCGACTAGTGAAAGATTTAGATTGTTAAATAGATATAATTATTAGAAAAAGTGAACTAAATTATACAAAATAAAGGAAGGATTCTTTCATAACTCATAATTAAAGCTCCGAATGCTTATGCATAGGAGTGAGTAGTTTATGGTCTGTTTCACAATCAGCATCTGGCCTAGTTTTCACTACCGATATTGAACTTCTCCAGTGATTCTTTCCACACATGTAATGAATCTAATTACTTTCATCAGATGAAATCTATGTGCATAGTCTGCATTTTTGTTTCTTATGAAAGACATTTGGAATGAATAAAGTATTGGTTGTACAGAAATATCTGAAGGAATTGGAAAACATAAGACCCCAGGAATCAATGGAATTACAATTGACATACTTCAACAAACAGATGCTGCTCTGGACATACTTCTAGGTTGTTGCACAAAATCTGTAGTACAAATACTTCTGGAAAAGGCCAATTGACTGGAAGAGATCCATACTCATTACCATTCAAAAAAAAAGAAAAGAAAAAAAAAAGATGAATCAGCTGAGTGTTATAACATAGAAAGGCTCAACTTTGTTCTGGAAAGAAACAGGTCTTTTTTGAGTGGAAATAAACAGGTCTTCTTTGAGTACTCCAATCTGACAATTATTTGGAACTTGTATCTCCCAGAAAGAAATACATAATTTGCGAATCATTCTTCTTACCATTTATCTCAATTAGAGTACCATAGCTAGAGTTACTCTCAGCATTCTCTTATACTTTAAATTCTGTCATTTCTTCTCCTTGTTAGTCTTCAGATATACATTAAACTTAGGAAAAATACACACACATAAGTGTGTTGTTATTGTTGTTGTTGTTGTTATATACTGTCCAGTCTGTAATATGTCTCCTGATCTCCTGATTGCTAGTATCATATGTATTGAATGTGAATCCAAGTAAGATGAAGTAGTTGACAGTTTCAGTCTTTTATCTGTCATGATATCCACTTATAGTTCAGTGGTGAGGATTTTTGCTTCTCTTCTTCACATATTTACGTTGGACTTTATAAATAATTAATATACATTGTATTTCATATTACACATTTTCTGCAATCTTTCATTTACACTGTGGGGTTTTTTTTTCATGTACATGTTGTGCTTTCTATAATCCTAACCTATGCCTATTACTATCCTGTCTTTTCTAGTCTCCACTGAATCTTTCCTACCCCTTCATTTTCCTGGTCTGTGCACTAACATCTGCTATCATTGTCATTTCCCTCCTTCCTTTTTTCTGACATCTTCTCAGATGTAAGCCATACTGAATCAGGCGCTTCATGTCTTCTTAACTTTGTGCAAGTAAATTTGTGTTTTCTCCATAACACAGGTTGATGATGAATCTTCCTCTAATCTTGATTCCACTTCTTCAGGTGGTTCAGGTTTACAAATGATCTTCTCAGCATACAGTTGAAATGGGTATGGATAAAAAATAGCAACCCAACTTATTTATTTTTTTCTAATTTTAAACTTTGCTAACTTTGCTTTGTTTAGGCAACTGCTTCTTGGTCTATGTACAGATTTCACACAGGCAAAATTAAGTTCTCAGGGATTATCGTTCTCCTAAATTTTAGCTACTATTTCTTATGATTCACATAATCCATAAATACAAGTAAACATCTTCCTAGTGTTCTCTGCTTTCAGGCCAGATTCATTTGGCATTGACAAGGATATATCTTGGGCCACAGATCTAATCTAGTTTGAATTTTGAGAAGTTTCTTGTCAATGTACTACTCCAGTCATTTCAGAATAATCTTCTGAAAGATTTTATTTGCACATGACATTAATGATGTTGTTGTA
>NW_006400003.1:1306380-1307248 GCF_000299155.1 Elephantulus edwardii
AAAAAATAATAGAAATTCTTAATTTCCTTGTCATTTACTTTTGTGGTTTGTGTATATATTTGAATATTGATTGTATTAACAAGACACCATTATATTCGTATGAATAGTATCATATAATAGATCTAGAAATGTTTCTTTTAATGGTGGATTCGACACATTTCTCTTTAATTTGTCATTTTTGGCGTGTAGAGCCAATACTAACCTCTGCCTAGGATGCTGATCGCTTTATGTTTTATATAATTTTTTTAACTTTCAATTTTCCTAGCTACTTGTATCATACATTTCATGTTCCAAAAACAATTGGAAGTTTGCAACTATTTCTTCTCATTGTGGGTCTTATCAGATCAGCAAACGCAGGTGTCTTACTGAAGGAAAGATTTACTCCATTTATGTTATTAAGATAGAATCTACATTAAGGAGGCACTCCTCCCTTATTCTGAGTATCTTCCAACCTGAAAGGCTCATCTTCTGTCACTTTATCCAACAATGTTCTTTCACGGGTCATGACTGTGAAAACCTGTTATTTAAAAGCAGATGGTCAGTCCTGCTTTTTAATCTGTACCATCACTCTTCTGTAAGCTTGCTGTAATGTGCTGGCTTGAGTGCTGCTGTGTGTGATGTTGGAAGCTACACCAACAGTATTTCAAATAGCAGGGTCAACCATGGTCAGCAGGTTTAAGCAGATTTTTTTTTTACATATAAACATATACATATGAATGTATATATACGTACATACATAAATTTGCATATGGGAATATATGTGTGTATATAGACTTGTTTGTGCATTTGTATGTATTTTTATTGTTATGTGCTGTTGAGTCACCTGTGATTCATAATGACCCTATGTAGAACAGCACTGAAGCCTGCC
>NW_006400003.1:1309133-1319174 GCF_000299155.1 Elephantulus edwardii
AATTTTATAATATTGATCTTACATCATGAGACTCAAAGGTGAAGGGCCTGTGAGCACATTTTGGAAGAAGCCTGATTCTATTCTGCTATTAATATGCATTATAAACTTTTAACTTCCTCAGTATGGTTCTGTGTGGTCTGTGAGCTCTCACATTGAAATTTGGATCCAGTATATCATTAAGATAGGTATTGATATTAATAAAAGATGAAGAAACATGTGTGGGTTTTGTGTTATTGATGATCTTGATGGGTTAACAAGAATAGTTCTCCTTTGTGAAGTTGGTAAGGGTCAGTTATGGCAGTCACTATGTAACCCCTGCTCTTTTTATATTGTTATTGTTGCGTACCATAGAGTTGGAACTGACCTTTAGCTGCCCCTCCAGTGGATTTTAAGGGGCAGTTAATCACATGAAAGGAGATTGTCCATCCTTCCGCAGAGAACATAGTGGCTATGTTTGGCATATTTATATCTTTTTATACATAAGCACTTAGGGTAGTTATGAGTTGTAGTCAACAGCACATAACCATCACAACATATATGCATATATTGTTGTAGTTATGTACTACAAGTCAACTACAATTCATAACAATCCTATGTATAACTCTGAACTCTCATCTTTCCTGAGCTAGTATCACTGTCTTTGACATACATACTCCCATTTTCTCAGTTCCTGTGTCAATCCATCTCATCCTGGGTCTTCCTTTCTTACTGTATTCCACCATCTTTCCAAGTATAATGGCCTTCTCCAGGGACTGATTCCTCCCAGCCGTATGCCCAAAGTATATGCGATGCAGCTTCAAAATCCTTGCCTTGAAGGAGCAGCTTGGTTTCACCCTCTTTAGGACAGATCTGCTTGTTCTTTTAGCAGCCCATAGTATTTTCAATAATATCTTCCAGCATGACAAATCAAAGGCATTACATCTTATTCTGTCATCCTTAGTCATTGTCCAGTGTCTGGATGTGCAGCAAGTAATTGCAAAGACCTTCAATTGTAAAAGGCACACATTAGTCTCTAAAATGATATTGTTGCTCTTGAGCACTCTGGAACAGTCCCTAAGAGCATTATTTTCCCAGTGCAATTTGTCTTTTGATTTCCTTACTACTGTTGCCAAAGATGTTGATTGTGGAACCAAGTAAGATGACAATCTCAATATCTTTCCCATCTATCATGGTGCTGCCACTTGGCCCAGTGGTGAGAAATTTTGTTTCTTGATGTTGAGCTACAATCCATACTGGATACTGCAGTCCTTGACATTCCACAGCAAACACTTCAGTTATTTCTCAGTTTCCCCAAGCATATTTGTGTCATCTGCATATTGAAGGTTATTGTCCAGTTTTCCTCCAATCATGATGACACATTCTCCTCATAGAGTCCCAGCCTCTTGGATAATCTGTTCCACAAATAGATTAAAGATATACGGAGAAAATATTTGTATCTGACACGCTATTATTGACTTCAAACTCTACGGTATTTCCTTGCTCTTTTTCTGAGCACAATTCCTGGTCTGAGCACAGATTTCACAAGAGTGCAATCAAGTGTGCTGGGGTTCCAATTCTTCTCAAAGTTAGCTACAATTTGTTCTGATCTGTTGTTGTTGTTGTTATGTGCGTCGTTTGCGACTCATAGCGACCCTATGTACAACAGCCCTAAACCGTGCTCTATCCTGTGCCAATCTCATTGCCTCTGACACACCGATCCCGAGTACCCCGTCACTGAATCAATCCACCTCGTAGAGGGTCTTCCCCTCCTGCGCTGTCCCTCTACTCTACCCAGCATGATGTCCCTCTCTAAAGACCTGTCTCTCCTTACAACATGTCCAAAGTATGTCAGACGAAGCCCAGAATCCTTGCCTCCAAGGAGCAGCCTGGTTTAATCCTCTCTACGATGAATCTGTTTGTTTTCTTAGCAGGCCATATTACATTTAATACTCTTCTCCAGCACCACAGCTCAAAGGCGTCAATTCTCCTTCTATCCTCCCTAGTCATTGTCCAACTCTCAGATGCATGACAAGTGATTGCAAAAACCATGCCCTGTATCAGGCAGAGCTTAGTCTCCAGAGAGATACTGTTGCTCTTGAGTATTTTGGAGAGGTCCCTAACCGCAGACTTTCCTATCGCAATACGTTTTTTGATTTCCTGGCTACTGGTGCCAAGAGTGTTGACCGTGGAACCGAGCAAACTGAAGCTGTGAACAATCTCAATCTCTTCGCCATCCATCCTGATGCTACCGATTGGTCCAGTGGTGAGAATTTTTGTCTTCTTGACAGTGAGCCTCAATCCATATTGAAGGCTGCAGTCCTTGACCCTCTGCAGCAGGCGCTTCAGGTCCTCTTCTGTTTGAGCAGGCAGGGTTGTGTCATATGCATAGCACAGATTGTTGATAGATCGTCCACCAATCCTAATGTCACGCTTCTCCTCATAGAGCCCGGCCTCTCGGATAATCTGCTCTGCGTACAGGTTGAAAAGGTATGGGGATAGGACACATCCCTGACGTACACCCTTCCCAATTTTGAACCATGCAGTATTGCCCTGCTCTGTTCTGACGACTGCCTCTTGGTCCAAGTATAGGTTTCACATTAGCATGATTAAATGTTCTGGGATTCCCATTCTTCTCAGAGTCAGCCACAGTTTGTCAAATGCCTTTGGATAATCAATGAAACACAGATAGACATTGTTCTGGTATTCTCTGCTTTGCATAGTCAATGTATATGCATATGTGACCCCAGCTGGGATGGATTGGTACGGTCACTGGGGCAATGGTGTCAGAATTAATGTGACTGGCTCATGACTGGGCAGGGTAGAGAGCTGCTGTAAGTAGGGTCAGTATGGGTTGTAGTCAACTTAATTGCACATAATAAAACAATGATTGTATGATAGGTAGATAGATAGATAGATAGATAGATAGATAGATAGATAGATAGATAGATATAGATAGAAAATAGATGATAGATAGATAGATATCCTTATCTATCAATACACACTTATCTAATGGTGTATCTATGTTATTCAAAAGGTTTTTGAGGACCTGTTTTTTCAGAAGCGCAAAGTCAACCATGGTTCCTCCTCTGTCTTAATCCGGAAGCTCTGCTGAAACTTGTCCATCAGGAATGATCCTTCTGCTATTTGAAATCCAGCAGAGCTTCCATCATCATAGCAACTCACCGGTCACTCCCGTACACTAAAATGATAGACCAGTTTGTCCTCACAATAATACATAATAAACCCCTCCATACCTTCCTAGGGAAGTCCTGGTGGCCTAGTGGTGAGGAGCTGACTTCCAGCCCCAAAGGTATACAGTTCAAATCAATCCACCAGCTGCTCCTTTTGAGAAAGATGGGTGGTCTCCTCCAATTTGATAAAAACTGCCTATGGAAACCCACTGGGGGGGTCAGCTATGGGTTAGTTCTGACTCACTTTTACACAATATTCCTACCTAACTTAGAAAATAAGTAGTAGTATGCATATCATTTTGTCAATACAACATACTGATAAATTATTGTAATACTTTTTGTTGTAGTAAAACTTGTTGATCTGTGCCATCAAGTCGGAACTGACCTGTAGCTGACCCTTCAGTGGGTTTTCAGAGGCAGTAATTCCCATGAAAGAAGACTGACCATCTTTTTCTAGCAGAATAGATGGCACATTAGAACTGTGAGCCTTTAAGATTTCAGTACAGCTTCTTACCACTATACCATCAGTACCCCGAAGATTAAAAATAAAACCAAGTAGGCATAAAGGCATAATGGTGTGATTGGCGTATGCCTCCTCTGCCAATGTGTACCAGGTCTGCATGTTGAGCTGCTCTCTCAGTTACTGTCACCGCTGTGCTGATTACAACAAATTATAGCTAACATTAAGAAGATTGGGAACCCCAGGACATTTAATTGTGCTGATGAGAAATCTATATCTAGGCAAAAAAGCAGTTATTTGAACAGAACAAAGGAACATAGTATGGTTTAAAATCCAGCAAAGTGTGCATTAAGGTTGTATACTTTCTCCATATCTATTGAATCTATGTGTAGAAAAACATACTTGGGAAGCAGGACTTTATGAAAAATAAAGTTGTGTCAGAATCTAAAAGACTACTCAACAACCTATAGATAGTAGAGTCGATATAGCTGCTCATGTCTGAAGGCTATATTAAACTTATGGAAAGTCAAAGTTCCAAGCGCAATTTTATTTTCAGACCTAAATCAGGACACCAAGAGAGCTAAGGATAGCAATTTGGGCAAAGGCTTACTTTAGCCTTTAGCAAATCTTTAATCAAAGAATATTTTCCTTTGTTGTTTTTGTGTACAATTGAGCCAGAACTGCTCCATAACTGACACTCAAGGTGGTTTTCAGAGGCGCTTTAATTGCATGGGTGGAGATTGTCCATCTCATAGAGAAGGTGAACCACTGGTAAATTTGAACCACTATCTTCAGGATTTCAGCACCACTCCTTGCCACTAGACCAGCAGAGCTCTCTAGTGGATCATGACATTTATAATGTTTCTTATTTGTCAAATAATGTTTCTAATGTCCAATAAACACTGGACTCAGTGCTGACTTACAATCACACTCTCTCAAATTCATGATTTCTGGTATTGGGAGTGTTCCCCAATTAGATCTCATATGCATATTTTGAGCAGTCCTGCCCAATTAAGTCTCCCATTTGGAGGTTCCTGTGTGAAATGGCTTGATTCTGGAAGATGGTTTCCTTTGTCTTGGTGAGGGCCAAGGGTGAATTGTTTGGTTGTTTTCTGTTTTTGTATATTTTTTGTTGTTGTTATTCACAATCAAATGTGAGCTGATTGGGTTTGTCAGATTTAGCTAACAATGAGCTGTGGGCTGGAAGCCTCTTGGTTTAAAGTCAAGGTGGTCCTCAGACCTGGTATTAATTATGTCCAGGATGAACACTCTTCTAAGTGGTACAGCACTGGTATTTCAAATTGCTATAATGAAGTAACTTGGAGTTTCTGCGATGCTGAACAATGTGTCACTGGTGTGTCAAATTCTATAATGAAAAGTGTTTGGTGGAGCTTCCAGACTGATTCTGGTTTGAAAACAGGAATGACACTCACTTCCTAAACATCATTCCTCTGGAAACATTATGAACATAGAGAAATGATGATAGTTAAGTTACAGGGTTTAGGCCTTTTGTTCACTATAAGCCATGCTTGATTCAATAGGACATAACAAAAACAACAGCTGAGCTTTAATAGGGTGGAATCTTAGAATATCAAGAAATAGAAAAGCTCTTTGGAAAAGTAAAACCTTAATACCACAATTGAGCAATTGTTTCCTGTGCAACTTGTAGCCTCTGAAAGCTTACTGGAAAGTCAACTGTGAGTTTGTTCTGACATGACAGTACGCAAGAAGAGCATAAGTGTATGTCTATATGTGTTTATAAATTATTGCTGTTAGGTGCTGTTAAGTCAAGTATGACTGATAGTGGCACAATGAAAAATGAATACTATAACATATTTTGCGCCATTCTCCCCAAGTCTCACATACTTGAGTTCATTGTAGCAGTCACTATGTCAATCCATCTAGCTTAGGGTCTTCCTCTATTTCTCTAATGCTCCACATTTTCAAGCATTATGTCCCTTACCAAGGAATGGATCCTCCTAACTACATGTCCAAAGTACGTGAGATGAAGTTTCACCACCCTTCCCTCTAAAGAATACTTTGATTGCACTGTCTCCAAAACATGAATAAACAGGGATGTCTTGCTCTGTTGACAATCTGTTAGATATTCAGTTCTCTTTTCCAACACCTCAACTGAAAGGCATTGATTATTTTTGCATCATCCTTAGACAATGACCAGATCTCAGATGCATATCCAGTTATTTAAAAAAACTATGGGCTAAATTAGATGCACCTTAATCTTTAAATTCACATCATCACTACATAGTATTTCTGAGAGGTTCATGACACAGACTTTCTCATTGTAATAGGTCCCTGGATTTCTTAACTCCTGATATCAATTTTGTTGTTTATTGATCCAATGGGATTGACAATTTTAATATTTTCTCCATCTATCAAAATGTTGTCTATCAACCCCGTGTGAAGATTTTGTTTTATTGATGTTGATATGTAATCTACATTGAAAGTTGTAGTCCTTTGCCTTCTGCATCAAGTACTTCAACTTCTCCTTTCAGCAAACAAAGTTATGCAACGAGCATAATTCAGGTTGTTGATGACTCTTTCTCCAATTCTGATACCACGTTCTTCTTCACAAAATTCAGTGTCTCAGTGGTTTTCTTAGCACTCATTGAGTAAGTATAGAGAAAGGATCCAGGCCTAATGTACATAGTTATTTTATTAATTTTTTAATTATTAATTTTAGTGAAAAGTTACAGAGACTTTGGATTTTCATTCATTCATTGTTGTACTTCTCTCACTGCCCACCGTTCCCCCACCCTCCACCAGTTCACTCCTCTCTTCAAAAAGTAAAAGAAAAATTCTTTGATTGTTATACAATCCCTCCCCCCAATCCCATTCTATTTTTCAGCCTTCTTTGATTACACAAAGGCATTTGACTGTGTGGATCATAACAAACTCTGGCTAACTCTGAGAACAGGAATCCCAGAACACTTGATCGTGCTAATGTGAAACTTAGACCAGGAGGCAGTCGTCAGAACAGAGCAAGGGAACACTGCATGGTTCAAAACTGGGAAAGGTGTACGCCAGGGCTATATACCGTCTCCATACCTTTTCAATCTTTATTCAGAACAGGTTATCTGGGAGGCTGGGCTCTATGAGGAGAAATGTGGCATCAGGTTTGGAGGAAGAATCATCAACTACCTGCTTTATGCAGATGACACAACCCTACTAGCTGAAACTGAGGAGGATCTGAAGCACTTGCTGTGGAAGGTCTGGGACTGCAGTCTTCAGTATGGATTGAGACTCAATATCAAGATAACAAAGATTCTCACCACTGGGCTGATTGGCAGCATTAATGGATGGTGAAGAGATTGAGATTGTTCATGGTTTTGGTTTGCTTGGATCCACAGTCAACAAACTTGGCACCAGCAGCCAGGATATTAAAAGATGTATTGCAATGGGAAAGTCTGAGTTTACAGACATCTCTAAAGTACTGAAGTGCAAAGATGTCAGTCTGGAGACTAAGGTGTGTCTTACACGTGCCATGCATGGTCTTTGCAATCACTTGCTATGTGTCAGAGAGCTGGAAAATGACTACGGATGACAGAAGGAGAATTGACGCCTTTGAGCTGTGGTGTTGGAGAACAGTATGGAATATACCATGGACTGCTAGGAAAACGAACAGGTTTGTCCTGGAGAGGGTGAAGCTGGGCTGCTCCTTGGAGGCAAGGATTCTAAAGCTTTGTCTGACATACTTTGGATATGTTGCAAGGAGAGACTGGCCCTTGGAGAGGGATGTCATGCTTGGGAGGGTGGATAGATGGCACAGGAGAGGAAGACCCTCAATGAGATGGATTGAGTCAGTGACTGGGTAATGGGGGTAGGTGTGTCAGAGATGGTGAGACTGGCACAGGATAGGGCAAAGTTTAGGGCTCTTTTACATAGGATCACTATGAGTCACAGGTGACTCAACAGCACATAACAACAAAAACATGCAGGCTTCATTCTGGAATTCTGTCATGACAATAATAACTAATCACATATCCCTTTTAAACAATTCTCTCTCTCATCTGTTTCAATGCAGTATACTTTATATGCACCATCTTTCTCAGTCTCCTCCCATTCCTGATGTCAGTCCCGTTTTACAACAGTGGCACTAAGCAGTATTTGTCCTTTTGTGACAGATATTTCACTCAGCATTATGTCCTTCAGGGTCACCCATTTTGAATAATATTGCATGAGTTCCTTGTTTTCAATGAAGCGTAGGATTCCATCGTGTGAATATACAAAAGCTTCTTTATTCATTTGTTTGTTGTTGAGAGCTTATTTTCAACTCTTTGCTATTGTGAACAAAGCCACAATAAATATGGGTGTGCATATATCTGCTTGGGTGGCAGTTATGCTTAATTTGGGGTATATTCCCAGTAGTGGAATTGCTGGGTCAAAATGTATTTCTATTCGCAAGTTTTTAAGAAAGCTCCATACTTCCTTCCATAGGGGTTGCACCATATTCCACTCCCACCAAAAGTGAATATGGATTCCAGTTTGTCCACAACCTCACCAACATCTGCTGTTTGCTTTTCTGTAAAATTTTTCTATTCTTACGGGGTGAGATGATATATCATAGTTGTTTTTATTTGCATCTCTCTTAGAGCTAGGGATTTTGGATATTTCGTGAGTTTAATCCAAATGTTCCCTTCCTCTGTTCTGACAATAGCTTCTTGGTCTAGGTATGAGTTTTGTATGCCCAAAATTAAGTGTTGTAGGATTTACATTTTTCTCAAAATAAAACATTTCATTACTCACATAGTCAAATACCTTTGTTTGGTCAGTAAAACATATATAGACTTTTTTTTCCTATTATTCTCTGTGTTCTGCCCTTATCCATCTGATATTACCAATGATATGCCCGATGCCATGACTCTTCTAAATGTATGTGAATTTCTGACAGTTCTTTGTCAATGTAATACATTAGCCATTTTTTATAATCCTCAGCAAATTTTGCTTACACACATTATTAATGATATTGTTTGAATAATTTATATAGTCTATTGTTTCACTTTTCTTGGAATGGGGGTAAAAATGGATCTCCTTCAGTCATTTGACAAGGTTGCTGTCTTCTAAATTTTCAGGCTTAGTTTGGTGAGCATATCTAGTGCTACATCTATTAGGTGAAATATGTTGTTATATGCTGTCGAGTTCCCTGTAACTCCTAGCGACCCTATGTACAATACCCCTAAACGCTGTTTTATCCTATGCTAATCTTACTGTTTCTGACACACCTATCCCCACTACCACAGTTACTGAAACAATCCATCTCACGCAGGGTTTTCCTCTCATGCGCTCTCCCTCCACCCTTGCAAGCATGATGTCCCTCTCCAAAGACTTATCCTGCCTTGTAACACGTCCAAAGTATGTCAGAAAAAGCTTCAGAATCCTTGTCTCCAAGGAGCAGATAGGCTTCACCCTCTCTAGAAAGAACTTTTTTCTCTTAGTTGTTGTTTTTGTTGCCATCGAGTCACTTGTGACTCATAGTGACGCTATGTACAACAGACCTAAACTCTACTCTGTCCTGTGCCCATCGGACTGTCTCCTACACTCCCATCCCAATTACCACAGTCACTGAATCAATTCACCTCATAGAGGGCATTCCCCTCCTGAGCTGTCCCTCCACCCTACCAAGCATGATGTCCTCCTCCAAGGACCTGTCTCTCCTTACAACATGTCCAACGTATGTCAGACAAAGCCTGAGAATGTTTGCCTCCAAGGAGCCACCCATTTTAACCCTTCCCAGGATGAATCTGTTTGTTTTCATCACAGTCCATGGTACTCTCAATATTCTTCTCCAGCACCACAGCTCAAAGGCATAAATTCTCCTTCTATCCTCCTTGGTCATTGTCCAACTCTCTGATGCATAACAAGTGATAGCAAAGACCATGGCCTGTATCAGACGCACCTTAGTCTCCAGAGAGACACCATTGCTCATCTGTACTTTGAAGAGGTCCCCAGCAGCAGGCTTTCCCATCCCAATACACCTTTTAATTTCCTGGCTACTGGTGCCAAGAGTGTTGACTGTGGAGCCAAGCAAACTAAACCCGTGAACAATCTCAATCTCTTCACCATCCATCCTGATGCTGCCAATTGACCCAGCGGTGAAAATGATTGTCTTCTAGACACTGAGTCTCAATCCATATCGGAGACTGCAGTCCTTGACCCTCTGTAGCAGGTGCTTCAGATCCTCCTCAGTTTCAGCAAGCAGGGTTGTGTCATCTGCATAACTCAGATTGTTGATAGATGTTCCACCAAACGTGACCCCACATTTATCCCCATAGAGCCCAGCCTGCCAGATAATCTGTTCTGCATACAGGTTGAAAAGGTATGGAGATAGGATACATCCCTGGCGTATGCCCTTCCCAACTTTGAACCATGCAATGTTCCCTTGCTCTGTTCTGA
>NW_006400003.1:1319645-1330222 GCF_000299155.1 Elephantulus edwardii
TTCTTTTATCACCATAGGGTCTTGCTCATATGTTGTTTCATGAAATTCTTCTGTGTCTGCCAATTCTTTTTGATACAGTGACTCAGTATATTCTTTCCATCTTCTTTTAATATTTCCTGGATCATTTAACGTTCTGCCGAAAGCATCCTTGACTATAGCAACTCGAGGTTTGAATTTGTTCTTCAGTTCCTTGAGCTTAGTAAATGTTGAACGAGTCTCGCCCTTTTGATTTTCTGACTCCAACTCCTTGCACATTTCATTGTAATATTTTACTTTGTCGTCCTGTGCTGCTTTTTGAAAGTTTCTATTCAACTCTTAGTATCTTGAGTTAATTCCTGTGCTTTGGCTTCTCTGCGCTTCAGTGCAACTTTCACAGTCTCTTCTGACATCCATTTTCTCTTAATAGTTCATGTAAATTCTGTATGTTTCTCAAGCACCACAGGTCAAAGAAATCAATTCTCCTCCTGTCATGCCTACTCATTGTCCATCTTTCCGTTGCATAGCAAGTAATTGTGAGAACCATAGCCTATATCATGTGCATTTTAATATCCAGATAGACATCATTCCTCTTCAATACTTTGGAGAAGCCTCTTACAACAAACTTTCTAATGCAATTCGTCTTTTAATTTCCTGGCTGCTGGTACATAAAATGGAGATCGTAGAGCCAAGCAAACTGAAGCTGTCAACAATCTCAATTTCTTGACCATCTATCATGATGTTGCCAATCAACCTAGTGGTGACAATATTTGTTTTCTTGATATTGATTTTCAACCCATATTGAAGTCTGCAGGCCTTGACCCTCTACAGCAAGTGCTTCAGGTCCTCCTCAGTTTCCTCAAGCAGGGTTCTGTCCTCTGCACAACGCAGGTTGTTGATGCGTTTACTTCCATCTAATCCCGATGTCACATTTCTCCTCATAGAGCCCAATCTCCCATATTATCTGTTCTGCAGGTAGATTAAAAAGATGTGAAGATTGAACACATCCTTGATGCACACCCTTCCTAATTTTGAACCATACAGTGTTTTCTTGCTCTGTTTTGACGACTGCCTCTTGGTCCAAATATAGGTTTCGCATAAGTACAAAAAAGTGTTCTGGGATTCTAATTCTTCTCAGAGTCAGCCACAGTTTGTTGTGATCTACACAGTCAAATGCCTTTGCATGATCAATGAAACAAAGATAAAAATTCCTCTGGTACTCTCTGCACAGACACACACACACACACACACACACACACACATACACACAATCTCTTTGTTTTATAACTATTTAAAAATGTTTCTTCAAAGAAACAGATTTAGTTCAGTTAAGTTATAACAAAACTCATTGTTCTCTTTATATGTTTAACCAGATTAAAACAAAACAAACAACAACAAAATACTCAAAACCAAAACTGCAAAAATGTCCATATATGTATTGTATATTGTTGTTGTTAGGTGCTTTCGAGTCAAGCATGACCTATAGTGACCCTATGAATAACAGAACAAAACCCTGTCTTATCCTATGCCATCCTCACACTTCCTCATACTGACCATTGCAGTACTCACTGTGTCAGTCTACCTAGTTAAGGGTCTTTGTCTCCTTTGTCAATCCTCTACCTTTTCAAGCATGTTGTTGCACTGCAAGGGATAGCCTCTTCTAGCAACGTGCCTGATATATATTGAGGTCAAGCTTTATCATCTTTGTCTCCAAGGAGCATTCTGACTGCACTTTCTCCAAGACATATTAATTTATTATTTTGGCTGTTCATTGGTTGTTCAGTACTCTTCTCCAGTTCCACAATTCAAAGGCATCAATTCTCTAGTCATCCTTATTAATTTTCCAGCTCTCAGATGCATAGCATGTAATCAGAAAGACAACAACTTTATTCAGATGCACATTAGTCCTCTAATTGACATCATTACTCTTCAACAATTTGGAGAGGTCCAGGACTGCAGACGTTCTTAGTGCAATATGTCTCTTGACTGCTGGTACCAGGGTCTTGATTGTGGATTCAAGTAAGATAAGATTATTGACAGTTTGAATGTTTTCTTCATTTATTATGATGTTACCTATAGGTCCATTGGTAAGAATTTTTGTTTTCTTGACATTGAGATAAAATCCAACATCATATAGTGCATATTAGGAATATAAAATTTATACAGAATATAATTAGAGAAATAATCTTTATCAATTTGCTATTGCAGTTATGTGTCAAATTGCTTGTGACTCCTAGTGACCCTATATACAAAAGCCCTACACCCTGCTCTATCCTGTGCCAATTTTATTATATAACACACCTACCCCCATTACCACAGTCACCGAATCAATCCTTTTTATCAAGGATCTTCCTCTCTTAATCTGTCCTTTAACCCTTCCAAGCATGGTATCTCTTTCCAAGGACTGGTTCTTCCTTGCAACATATCCAAAGTATGTTAGATGAAGCTTCAAAATTCTTTGCTCCAAAGAGTAGCCTGATTTCCCTCTCTCTAGGATGAACCTGTTTGTTCACCTGGCAGTCCATGCTATAGCCAACACTCTTCTCCAGCATCACAGCTCAAAGGCAATAATTCTTCTTCCATCATCCCTATTCATTGCCCAGCTTTCTGCCACATAACAAGTAATTGCAAAACCACGTCCTGAATCAGGTGCACCTTAGTTTCTAGACTGACATCATTGTTCTTCAGTTCTTTAGAGAGGTCTCTGACAGCAGACTTTCCCAATGCAATTTGTCTTTTAATTTCTTGGCTACTAGTACCAGGAGTGGTTATTGTGGAGACAAGCATACTGAAGCTGTTAACAATCTCAGTCTCTGAAATATTCATTATGCCTTTTGGGACAAGATCATTACTCTGAGATTTATTTTATTTCAATAGTTCTTGTCATAATTCCTTAAACACATATTCAGAAAGATCTTTTAATTCATACTTCCAATGAAGACATTCTGTGATGGAAAACGTTTCTTTACTTATTTGTTTAAGTAATTAAAATGTAACACTTCTAGCATATGGATTATATAGCCAAATATCAACCCTTATTCAAATGTTTAGTTATATCTCTTTTAGTGTCTCAAAATTAAATGAACACTCTTTAAACTGATCTAAATACAAAATTTTTTAAAAGTATATAAAAATAATTCTACTAATATAAACAGAATATTAGAAGGCATAAAGCAAACATTGTAATCTGTAAAAGAATAAGAACAAGTCACTATAAAAACTGATGAAAGATTCTATGTTTTTCTATATGTTATTGTTGTTAAGTGCTGTTGAGTTGTAGATGCCTTGCAAAGACCCTAAGAATGAAAGGTCTGAACACTTGTATAACTTTGACCATTTCTCCAAGTTCAAAGAATTTCTTCCCGGAGGCAACCTATTTTGGAAATGAATGCCACTCTGGCTTCCAAGCTTTTTTTAATATGGGAACTTCACTAAACAATGTTTACTATGTGTAACCATTACCACACTTGACACATCTGTGCTACAGTGTTTAGCATCACAGCAACCACGAGTTACCTCTGTACAGCAAATGGACAGACTAGTGCTATATCACTTAGAAGAATGTTTGACTACAAACAATTTAAACCAAGCCCAAGGGCCCAATTGCCTTTTAAAATAGGAGGCCAAATAAAATAAGTATAAACCCAATGGCAAGTAACATTCCCTCAATCCTCACCAGAATCAGAAAACAAACCTCTATGTTGTTCTTTGAAAACAAACCTCTATAGAATCCAAAAATTTAATGTTTATATAGACTAATAATGGGGGACTGTATAAGTCACTCAAATAACACAAACCATATTACCATTAGTGGTAATGAATCACTAATCTTTATAAACCTATGGCTCTTCCATTGATTTTCATTGTTGCAAAATTGTGTGTCAATTGAAACTACAAAACAGTAACTTTCTTTTGATAATTGCTTCACATATGGGAGTCCTAATGAGTTCGTCCATAGTGAGTTACACTGCTAACCCAGAAGTGATGTCTCTTTTGTGTTTCAAATCCACCTGAAGTTCCATAATAAAAAATGGGCAATCTCCTTCCTTGCAATTTATAGCCTCTGAAAATCTACTGGAGGCTTAGCTGTGTTATAATTAGAGGTACGTGTTTTGTTCAATATTTTATTCCAGTGAAGCAATAACATGATGTAAGGCAGAGATTACTCTGTTTATTCCTAGCTTCTAGATCTATCCTGAAATACAATGTGGTGAGTGACAGGATAATATCCATACAAATACAAGGAAGTCCAGTGAATATCACTATCGTTCAAATATATGCACCAACATCTAGAGCCAAAGAGGAAATAGAAGATTTTTACTAACGTTTGCTGTCAGAAATTGATCAAATGTGCAATCAAGATGCTTTAACAAAAATGGGCAACTGGAATGCAAAAGTTGGAAACGGAAAAAGGATCCGTAAAACATGGGCTCGGTGACAGGAATGAAGCTGAAGATAGAATGATTGAATTTTATAAAATCAATGACATATTCATTGCAAATACATTTTATAAGAAATATAAACGCAGGATATACACATGGATTTCACCTGATGGTATGCGTAGGAATCAAAAAGATTACATTTGTGGAAAGATTCACTGGAGAAGCTCAATATCAGCAGTGAAAACCAGGCCAGGTGCTGATTGTGGGACAGACCACCAACTACTCATAAGCAAATTCAAGCTGAAGTTGAGGAAAATTAAGTCAAGTCCACAGGAACCAAGATTTGACTGTAAGTCTGTCCCTCTCGAATTTCAAAACTGTCTAAGGAACAGGTTTGAGGCTTTGAGCACCAATGAGCGTAGACCAAGTGAGCTCTGGAAGGATATTAAGAAAATCATCCATGAAGAATACAAAAGATCATTACAAAGGCTAAAGAAGAAGAAAAGACCAAGATGGATGTAAGATGAGACTCTGAGTATTGCATTAGAGTTCCAAGAAGCCAAAGCTAAAGGAAGAAATCAAAGAGCTGCACAGAAAAATTTAAAAGCCAGCTCAGGATGACAAAGCAAGATTCTATAATGAAATGTGCAGAGAGCGGGAGTCAGAAAATCAAAAGGGCCGGACTCCCTCAGTGTTTTTTAAGCTGAAGGAGCTCAAAACAAATTCAAGCCACGGGTGGCAATACTTAAAGATAGTTTGGGTAGAATGTTGAATGATCCAGGACGTACAAAAAGAAGATGGAAGGAGTACACAGAGTCACAATATCAGAAGGAATTGGCTAGCACAGAGGAATTTCAGGAAATAACATACGAGCAAAAACCTATGGTGATGAAGGAGGAAGTTCAAGTTGCTATGAAGGAACTGGCAAAAAACAAGGATCCAGGAGTTGACTGCATACCAATTGATTTATTTCAACAAGCAGATACTGCCCTGGATATGATCACAAAGTTGTGCCAGGAAATCTGGAGGACAGCCAGCTGGCCAACTGACTGGAAGAAATTGATATTTGTTCCCATTCAAAAGAATGGTGACCCAACAGAGGGTGGAAATTATCGAACAATATCATTGATATCACATGCAAGCAAGATTCTGCTGGAAATTACCCAAAAACATTTGGAACAATATGTCAACAGAGAACTACCAGATGTGCAGGCTGGATTTAGTAGACATCGTGGTACTAGGGATATTATAACTAATGTACGATGGATCTTGGCAGAAAGCAGAGAATACCAGAAGAATGTCTATCTGTGCTTCATTCACTATGTTAAGGCTTCTGACTGTGTGGATCACAACAAGCTATGGCTGACTCTGAGAAGAATGGGAATCCCAAAACATTTGAGTGTGCTAATGTGAAACCATTTGAAGATTCTCACCACTGGACCAATTGGCATCATCAGCATGGATGGTGAAGAGATTGAGATTGCACACAGCTTTAGTTTGTTTGGCTCCATAGTCAACAGTCTTGGCACTAGCAGCCAGGAAATTAAAAGGCGCATTGCCATGGGAAAGTCTGCTGTTAGGGACCTCTCCAAAGTGCTGAAGAGCAATGGTATCTCTTTGGAGACTAAGGTGCGCCTGATACAGGCCATGGTCTTCGCAATCACCCGTTATGCATCAGAGAGTTGGACAATGACCAAGGAGGATAGAAGGAGAATTGATGCCTTTGAGCTGTGGTGTTGGAGAAGAGTATTGAGAATACCATGAAATGCTAGGAAAACAAACAGATTTGTCCTGGAAAGGGTTAAACCGGGTGGCTCCTTGGAGGCAAGGATTCTGAGGCTCCATCTAATATACTTTGGACATGTTGTGAGGAGAGACCGGTCCTTGGAGAGGGACATCATGCTTGGGAGGGTGGAGGGACAGCGCAGGAGAGGAAGGCCCTCTATGAGGTGGATTGATTCAGTGACTGGGATAATTGGGTTGGGAGTGTCAGAGACAATGCGATTGGCACAGGACAGAGCGGAGTTTAGGGCTGTTGTACATAAGGTCGCTATGAGTTGCAGGTGACTCGACGGCACATAACAACAACAACAATGTGAAACGTATACTTGGACCAAGAGACAGTTGTCAGAACAGAGCAGGGAGACACTGGATGGTTCAAAATCAAGAAAGGAGTCTATCAGGGATTTATTTTGTCTCCATACCTTTTCAATCTGTATGCAGAACAGATCATCCAAGATGCTGGGCTGTATGAGGAGGAATGTGGCATCTGGATTGGTGGAAGAATCATCAACAACCTGCGTTATGCAGATGACACAACCCTGCTTGCTGAAACTGAGGAGGACCTGAAGCGTTTGCTGCAGAAAGTCAAGGACTGCAGCTTCCTATATGGATTGAAGCTCAATATCAAGAAAACAAAGATTCTCACCACTGAGCCAATTGGCAGCATCAGTATGGATGATGAAGAGATTGAGATAGTTAACAGTTTTAGTTTACTTGGCTCTGCAGTCAACACTATGGGTAACAGCAGCCAGGAAATCAGGGGACGAATTGCATTGAGAAAGTCAGCTCTGAGGTACTTCTAAAGAGTACTGAAGTGCAACAATGTCAGGCTGGAGACTAAGGTGCGCAGATCCAGGCTATAGTCTTTGCATAAGTGCTATGCATCAGAAAGTTGGACAGTGAATAGGGATGATAGAAAGAGAATTGATGCCTTTGAGCTGTGTTGCTGGAGAAGAGTGTTGAATATACCATAGGTTGCTAGGAAAACAGATTTGTCCTGGAGAGGGTGAAGCCAGAATGTTCCAGGGAGTCAAGGATTCTAAAGCTTCATCTGACATACTTTGGGCATATTGCAAGGAGGTTCTTGGAGAGGGCCATCACGTTTGGGAGAGTGGTGGGACGGTGCAGGAGAGGAAGACCTTAGATGAGATGGATCGATTCTTAGTGGAGTGGTGGGGATGAATGTGTTTTAGACAGCGAGGTTGGCACAGGATAGAATGGCGTTTAGGTCTCTTGTACATAGGGTCGCTATGAGTTACAAATGACTCGATGACACATAACAACAACTATAAACATGTACTAAAAAAACACCAAGGGCCACATGAGAAGTCAGATTTGACCTTTACCAACTTCACAAAGGGGAACTGTCTTACTCAACAGCAACAACAGAAAATCAATTCCCATGAGGTCTGACATGTCCCTCACACTCCAGTACCTTTTTTTTCTCATAGCAATACAATTTTTACTGCTTAACTGGGTCCAAAATCCAGTGTGATAGCTTACAGATCACAGAGAAGCATGCTGAGTAAATTTAAATTTAAATCTGTAATTCAGATTAGTAAAAGAATATAGTCAGGATAACTTCTGCCTCAAGCCTCATGGTTTAAGACAAGTGTTGCAACTTTCTCAGTCTTGCCAATATTGGCATACAATCTCCCTCCATTCAAATTGTGCGATTCTCCTCTCATCCAAATTGTGCAACAAACTTGGGCAAAGTCTCTTTCCTCTACACCCCCAGTAGACCAACAAATTTGGCAAAGGCTTTTAGCTTAGCTCTAGTTCTGTCCGTGGTGAGAGGGATAACAGATACATATCACAATAATTCTATGGTTCTCTGCTTTGGCCAGTGGGTACAAGAATATCTGGTCCTGAAGGGCATCCATGGTATGCCTACTTCTCCTTAGCCGGTGGTGAGAAAAATATTCTCTGTGCTAGAATTACTCAATTTACTTGCAAGACTAGCCGATTTCCTTATAGATTGGTTAAGACTAGCCCTTGTGGATGGGCTAACATACCCTATATGTATATTTCCTCCCATACACATAGCAGAGTCGAGTTCCATGACTAAGAAACCTATTTTGAAAGGTAAATTCAGGACCTACATATGTTTTAAATAATCTACTTGTGGCATTACACTCAATGAACCTTATTTGTAATAGTTATCACATAGAGAATCAAAGTCCTTGAGTTATAGTCAGAAGATTCTATTAAATAGTTATTGGATGCCACAGCAAAGTTTTATCTCAGGAGGAGTCCTTAGGGTTAAAATTACAATTTTAAGAATAATGTTCAATTAAAGAGCGCCAGAAAATGAATAAATTTTTTTTTAAAAATATGTTTACTTCTAGTAATGTTCAAGTACTTCTTACATAAAGCATATCCTTGGTTGTAATTCAACAAAACTTAATTTCACCAACTATGCATTGCTTCCAGATATATACTGAAGATAGTCACAGTATGCAGTGGTGATTGTATTTCTATAATTTGTTGAGGTTATATTCCATAAACCACTTAAAGCAAAAAAGGATGTGGATATTGATTTCTGTAAGTAAATTAGCTTTTGAGTGTAAAGTGTTTGCCCATGTGACTACTCAACCATTTAGCAAATGACATCTTGCAGTACACTAATTGCTATCCTGGTTAATTCATCTCACGTAGATATGACCTTAACCACCAAAAGAAACCAGGAGTAGTGGGAAATGTAATTGCATCTCAAAAATATAAATAGATCCTTCTGTCTCCTAGCAAGCTTCTTTAGAAGATAAAAAATACAACATGTAATTTTCAATAGCTCTGAAAGTAATAGTTTTCCAAACAAGCAATTAGTTTAGTAATATTTTACAATTTTTAATAGAAGCTAAATTATTAATTGACATGTAGATGTTTTCCAATTTCTCAAGTATAAAGATTTTTAAACTGCAATCTTTTAAAAAATAAACAAAGCAATAAAAGGAACTAGTCATTTTGATGACAGCAGGTAGATTATTCTAGTCATAGATTCAATTTAGACTTGTGCTTTCTTGCACTACAATTAATTTATAATTCATTATTATATGTTGTTGCTCTTATGTGCTGTCAAGTCGCCTGAGACTCATAGTGACCTTATGTACAACAGCTCTGAAGCCTCTCATGTCCTGAGCCAGTATTACTGACTCCAACACAGCTATACCCATTGAACTAGTTACTGTATCAATCTATATAATCAGAGATTTTCCTCTCCTACGCTGTCTTCCCACTCTTCTGAGCATGATATCCTTCTCCAAGGATCAGTCCCATCTGGCCACATGCCCAAAATATGTGAGATGGAGCTTCAAAATCCTAGCCTCCAAGGAAGATATTTGGTTTCATCCTCTTCAAGGCAGACCTATTTGCTTTCTTGCTGGCCTATATGCTATGTTCAAGACTCTTCTCTAGCACCACAATTCAATTCTTCTTCTATCATCTTTAGTCATTGTCCAGCTTTCTTTTTTGTTGTTGTTTTTTCTGTTTTTATTAATTTTAATGAACATTTACAGAGATTTTGGATTTCCATTCATTCACTGTTGCACTTGTCTCCCTGCCCGCCCCTCCCTCCCCAGTTTGCTCTCTCTTTGAAAAGTAAAATACTTTCATTGGTATACAATCCCCAACCCCCACCCCAGTACACTCCACTATGTAACCTTTGTTCTGGACTCTTGTCATAACCATAATACCCAGTCATATATCGCTTTTAAACTGTTTCCTCCCTCATCTGTTTCAATCTAGTATACATAATGTATCTAATTTTTCTCATTCTCACCCCAACCCCATTCTACAGTCCATTCTACAACAGTGGCACTATACAGTATTTGTCTTTTTGTGATTGAGACATTCCACTCAGTATAATGTCCTCCAGGGTCACCCATTTTGAATAATATTGCATGAGTTCCTTGTTTTTCAATGTAGCAAAGTATTCCATTGTGTGAATATACCACAGCTTCTCTATCCAGCTTTGTGATGCATAACAGATTAGGCACAACTTAGTCTCCAGACTGCTATTCTGGAAAGGTCCCTGACAGCAGATATGTTTGTTGTTGTTGTTATGTGCCGTCGAGTCGCTTGCGACTCATAGTGACTCTATGTACAACAGCCCTAAACTCCGCTCTGTCCTATGCCAATTGCACTGTCTCTGACACTCCCATTCCAATTATCCCAGTCACTGAATCAATCCACCTCATAGAGGGCCTTCCTCTCCTGAACTGTTCCTCCACCCTCCCAAGCATGATGCCCTTCTCCAAGGACCTGTCTATCCTCACGACATGTCCAAAGTATGTTACACGGAGCCTCAGAATCCTTGCCTCCAATGAGCCACCCGGTTTAACCCTTTCCAGGACAAATCTGTTTGTTTTCCTAGCAGTTCATGGTACTCTCAATACTCTTCTCCAGCACCACAGCTCAAAGGCATCAATTCTCCTTCTA
>NW_006400003.1:1331561-1339180 GCF_000299155.1 Elephantulus edwardii
TTTGAAATCTTCTATTCAACTCTTTAGTATCTTGAATTCTTCCTTGTGCTTTGGCTTCTCTGTGCTCCAGTGCAATTTTCAGACTTGGGAGGAGGGATTGTATACCAATGAAAGAATTTTTCTTTTACTTTTCAAAGAGAAGAGCGAACTGGAGGGAAAGGGGAGAGCAGGGAGAAAAGTGCAACAATGAGTGTATGGAAATCCAAAGTCTGTGTAAACTTTCATTAAAACTAATTTTAAAAAAGTACCCTACACAGAGAAAAAAAAATAAATAAATGGGGAAATGTGTTTTTTATATGATAGTTCAGGAATTTTAACTGCTTCATTCTTGTTAGACTCCTTGCTAAGAACTTACATTTCTATTCCAGATATATTGAATCAGTATCTTCATTTTAAGAGAATGATCCCATGATTCTTATGAACTGCTTTTAACTACAGTCCCGGTATTTCTGCTTGTCTGAGGTGGGTCTGAAAATGTGCCTTTCTAACAGTTTACATTGTTGCTGCAACTGTGGGAAGCATAGTTTAAGAGTAAGTACTTGTTAACCATGCAAAATCTCTACTTACTACTTAAATGTACAAAACTGGACTGCCACCTGCAGAAAGCTGGAACAGGATCCACATCTCACAGCATACACAAAAAAATCAACTTAAGATAGATTAGAGACCTGGGAGTAAAGCCCAAAACCATAAAGTTCATAAGAGACAATCTGGGGCCAAGTTTAGAAGGCCTAGTCTATGTTCTAAAGAGAACACCAAATATAGCCAGAAATGCACAATCTGAAGAGGATAAAATTGCTGAATGGAACTTTCTAAAGATCAAATTCTTTTGAACATCAAAAGATTTTTCCAACAGGGTGAAAATAAAATCTACCAACTGGGAACAAATATGTGACAATACTAGCTCAGAAAAGAGTCTCATAACAAAAGTTTACAGAACACTTTTGGGCCTCCACAAGAAAAAAACCGAAACCAAACCTGATAACTCAATTACAAAATGGGCAAAAGACATGGGAAGACTTTTCATAGAGGAAGATACTCAAATGGCCAATAGACACATGCTCAAAATCATTGGCAATAAGAGAGACGCAACTCAAAACCACAATGAGATACCATCTTATGCCAGTAAAAGTAGCAAAGTTTAACAGGACAGCAGGTAATAAATGTTGCGACATAGGAACTCATACATCATTGGTGAGATTGTACAATGGCACAACCACACTGGAAGGCAGTTTGGCTTATCCTCAAAAAAGGTGAATACAGAAATTCCATATGACCAAGTTGTTCCACTGCTTGAAATATATCTTGAGAAAATGAGAACTGACGCACAAACGAACACTTGTAGACCAATGTTTATAGCAGTGTTATTCACCATAGCAAGAACCTGAAAACAGCCCAGATGTCCAACCACAATTGAATGGATTGAGAAATTATGGCTCATTCACACAATAAAATTCCATGCAGCACTCAGGAGTAATGATTTTTTAAAATTATTTCCTAATTTGGGAGGGACTAGATTACATTATGCTGAGTGATATAACTTAGTCCTATAAGGACAAATACTGTATAAACCACTATTGTAGAATGAGTATGAAGATCCATGGAGGGGAAGGATGGTAGCAGAGGGATGCGGATGAGTGTGTGTGTGTGGGGGGAGGGCGGAGGGAACTAATCATGGGACCACACAATTTGATGGGTGGGGGTGAGAGAATTAGGAAGGAGCTGGTATGAAACACAATGTATTCAAATTTTATAAATAAGCTAGTATCATAAAAAAATAAATGTGTGATATACAAGCCTAATCCTAGGAAGATCTCAAGGCTCAACCTTCCACTGTCTTCTTGTTACCTTGTCAATGTATTACTACATCTGACAGAAAGACCATAGTTAGCCATGTTTATATAATTTCTGCATTTCAAGTCCAAGTATAGGAGCCACATTATTGAAAAGCTCTTGGTTGAGGCCTCTGCTGATTTCCTCTTTAAGTGGTGAATGCTTTAGAAATGACAACCTTGATGACCAAAATCATTGGGATAAGAATCAGCATAAAGGTTGTTCCTGTGAGTTGACATCAAATATACATCTCTTTTCAAACTTCTCGAGTATTTCTGATACTAGCCAGATCCATGGCACTCTATTTGTGTGATACTCATTGTAAAGGACACAGAGGACTCAAAATAACACCATGTGTGTAATATAAAAGAGAAGGACATAGATAGAAGGTACAGAGAGAAATTTGAGAGAAGTTCCAGCACAGGACTTCAATAGTGCAAGGGAAAGTGCTGACCCTTCTTAAAGCTCAAAGTTTATCCTTACACGTAAGGAAACTTTCAACAGGAAATACTGAGATTGGAAAATATCTCTTTTCTGGTGGCTCCTCAATTTCGATTTTCAGCTATAGGAAAGTTTTCTGATTGCTGCACCTCTCCAAACATACCCTTGGTTGATAGGTGACCTCCTGCTCAGATTTCCCTAGCTCTCTGAGTGTTAGCAGCTCTTAACAGTTGTTCCACCTTCACACATTAATGACACCATTTGTGTTCACTCATTGTCTCTGTTCTTTTGGGTACTGTGAAAGTTTCTGTGTCCATTACTTTCATGGCTTTACTTGGACTTGGAGATCCTCAGCTGGGCTTCTATTTCCAAAGGACACATTCTTCTCTTCATTTGTGTAGAGCAACTGGATTTTCTTAGGATCCATATTGCTGTCCCAGCATGGGCATCTTTTACTATTCATTCCCTTTCACTTTGTTGGTAAATCAAGTCATCAGTTATGATAAACTCAGCCAAACACCAATAAAGTTCTTTTATCTCTGGTTCAAATTTAATGTTACAGGCTGTCTTAGAGAAATATTCTTTAACATTTAAAAAAAAAAAAAAGGTAGCCTGAAATGCTGAGCTATACATTCTGGGTTTTGTCAGAGTTGAGGTTTTGTTTGTTTGTTTGTTTACAGCACTTAAAATTCATTTCAGTATGCATTCTTTTGTATTTTCTCAAAAACAAATGCAGCTCTTTTATGATATACAGTTATCTATTTTCATTCAGATAAACACACACAGCTTTATTTAAGTCTTTTTAAATCTTTGTGAATTTCATTTTACCACTCTTTGCAACTACTCGTGAGCTATGTTGGGAGTCATATACATAATCTGTAGGGAATTTCACTCCTAACCAAAAGAGTGAGCCTTTCTGGTGGTTCAAACAAACCAATGCCTCAGAGGGAGAAAAAAAGAGCAATCCTCCCATTAACGTATAGCTTTGTAAGTACAAGAGAGTCAGATATGACTCAGCTTCAACTTGACTGACTATGACTTGACTTTCCAACTACTATAAGTAACTGAAACTCAAACATTGCATTCTCACTTTTTTCTTTTTTTGTGATCTACCTACTTTATGATAACACAGAAGTAGCATGTGAAATAGAACCAAAAGATACAACCACAGAACAATCACATATAAAAAGCACTCTTCTTTCTTTCCTCATCTTCATTCAGACATTATACCATTAAGAAAGTCACATGAAACTTTTAACAAAAGTATATTACATATAAGTACCGCGTGCTTACAGATTGTACCACTGGAGTGCCATACAACAGTACATTCTAAACAGCTCCACAATCATGGAATATTCATTAAATGTCAGGTTTCACTTTACATATTTTGTTTTATTTTAACAGCTCTCACATCTTCACAAGCTTTTCCACAGGAAAAGAATGGACAATCTCCTCCCATGTGTTTTACTGCCTCTGAAGACCCAATGCAGAATCACCTATGGGTTGGGTCATAAACAACAACACTTCACCTTAGAAGTTCCTATACCGTGCAGTTAATTATGAACTTAGCTACTAGCTGAAACATCAAAGGTTTGAGTGTACCCAGAAGCACCTCAACACAAGGCCTAGAAATCTCACTGTTTTCTTTATTTTGCCTTTTCTGATATCAAATCATTGGAAATTTGGTCCACAACTTTAAATCCCACTCAAAGATTTTGTCATTTTGCTGATTGCAACAGAGCAGTTATTTCAAATCCCAGGTGAGATTTGACTCATTCAAAAAGCCAAAAGTTTCTGTCATTATCTCATTTATCTTCTTTCTCTATGACATATTCTGATGAATACAGATTTTTGTGAGACCCGCTACTCCGATATTAACTATATTAAGATAGCCTTGAATATCAGAATCAGCATAATATGGATTCACACGTGGCAGGGGGCAAGTATGTCTTTGCTGTACATTTTCTCTTTATTTCTGATGCAATTCACTACCCTCACTACTTCTCTGCTAGGTTTAATTATTCTCTGCAACATTCTCATAGAACTTAGACGCTAGAGTTCTATGGTTTAGTACAATAACAAGTAGAAGTATCTTGATAAGATTTTGCATATAATTCAAGATCATGTTAGGAAACTCAGGATACAATTCCGGGAAAGGCTTACTGGGCAGATCTCTGAGGTCAAGAAAAAAAATTATCTACCAGAGAAGCTTCAGATAAGCTCTGTACTTATTAGGGTAACTTTTGAACATATTTTCTTTCATAAAGACAGTTCTATTTTCAGCTGCTAGAGATGTTATAAACCCACTTTATGTATTGTTTGTGACTTACAAGGCAGATTATCTAACTATCCTAGCTAATGATTAAGTTAGGAGGACTCAGTCCAAGCAAAGTCAGTTATAGTGATAGGAAGAGTTGGGGGTAAACACACAAGCTGATGGAAATGGGTTTGGTTTAGTGGAAGGGCTCTAGAACAAGGAAGGACTAAAAGGTCAAAGAACATACCATTAGCAAATACTGTAGCATCTACATTTTCTCAATTTCTCACATCCCTCTCACTGATCCAGAGTGCTCTTTGCTGGCAAGAATGATGAGACTTCACCTCACATACTTTGGACATATAGCTAGGAGGTGTTATTTCTTGGAGAAGGACACGACTTTGGGAAGGGTGGGGGGTCAATGAAGGAGAGGGAAGACCCTCAACCAGGTGGATTGATACAGTGACTGCTGCAATGGTCTGTTGTGTATCAAGAAGTGTGAGGATGAGCAGGATAGGACAGAATTCAGTTCTTTTGTTCATAGAGTTGCGATGAGTTATGCTCAACTCAAAGGCACCTCACTGTCCAACACTTCTTACATTTTCATATTCTTCTTGAGTATGATTAATAGCCACCCTATGAACAAAAAAGCTCAACCCTGTTCTAAAGCTATCATTGCTTCTCTAGTGTTCATAAGGTTTTCAAAGGCCTGATATTTAAGAAGTGGATGCCAATCTTGCTTCCAAGTCTGTCTTAATCTGAGAGCTCTACACAACCCTGTTTATCATTGGTAACCCTTATGGCATTTGACACAATCAAATGGTACAAGTGGTATGACAACAAGCCCAAGTTATTTCAGTACAGCAAAGTGACAGACAAGTGCTGTACCATGTAAAACAATGTTTTCCCTAAACAAAATTAACACCAATTAACAGAATTAAAAAATTATCAAATGGTGGCATCAATTTTGATTGTGTAAACTGGCAATTTTTTTTACTTTGCTTTTATTTTGTCATACTTGTCTGGACAAACTTCAAATATGGTTAAATATAACTCTTCTTCTCCTACGTCTAACTTTTGGAGCTTAACATAGCTGAGAGAAAATCAAGGACATACAGATTAATTGCATATTAAATTAATTATTGCTAGCCTAATGTGACCTCTCTAATACCGCTCATAAAATATTATGAGTTACAAAATGGGCCACCCTGGAGGACATTATGCTGAGTGAAATATATCAATCACAAAAGGACACATACTACATAGCGTTACTGTTATAAAATAGGACTGACATGGAGGCTGGGGGAAAACTAAGAACTAAGGGGAAAATAATGAATACTGCATTGGAATAGATGAAGAAAAGAATTGTTTAGAAGGGTATATGACTTTTCATTATTTGTATGACAACAGTCCAGAATAAGAGGTGCATAGAAACGTGGACTGGAGAAATGGAGGAAATGATACAACAGTAAATTAATACTTTTTTTAAGTGAACTGAAAAAGTAGAAGGAAAATGTGCGACAACGAATGAATTTAAAAAAATTGATTTTTTTCTGTAAACATTCTTTAAAATCACTATAAAAATTTAAAATAAAAAAAAAATTGAGGCCAGAATTCTTAGAACTAGCCAGCAACTGGAAACTTAGTTATGAAGCTTATGATATAAATTTAGCTGATTTTATTCTTCTCTAGGAATCTCAGTTTTTGAAATTAAGGATTTCAAGAGACGAGATCAGAACTACCTCCATTTTAAGTAGTATAAATTCAAACTCGCGGCCCTCAAGTGAATTTCTTTATCAGGATCCTATATAGGGTTGAATTTCATTGGGTTTCCAAGGCTACAAACCATATCATGAAGAGATTGGCCATCTTTCTTCACAGGAGATGCTCTTGGATTGGAGCTACCATTGGAGCATGGCCTTTGAATGAGTAGTAACACTAGAACTCATTCCTTATTTAATCTAAAGATTAAATAGACTAAAATAAACTTTAAGTAAACTTAAAGTGGTCTACAAATATTAATTACAATTACAACTTAACAAAGACACATAATATTTTGTGTGATCAAATAAAAGGCCAACAGAGCTTTGCAAAATTGATATAAAATTATTTATAACATTACCTCATACCAAAAATTTTCAAACTATTTAAAATACTTCTTCCTCTAATAAGTCTAATATAGTCTCTATGTATATTTTTTACATTATTTACTCTATTTTTATATGTTGTTGTTGTTGTTTAATGCCGTCGAGTCATAGATGACTCATAGCGCCCCTATGAACGAACAGCCTGAGCACTGTTCATACATAGAGTTTCCAGAGGCAAGTCATTTTGGAAGTGGATGCTGCTCCTGCTTCCAGGCTTGATTTAGTTGGGAAGCTGCAGCCAACACTGTCCACCATGGGTGCCCATTACCACGAATGGCATATCACTGTCACAGGCTTCAGCATCACAGCAACCACGAGTTACCTCTGTACAGCAACGCATAGACCAGTGTTATACCACCTAGAAGAATATTTGACAGGAAGACAATTTGAACCTGGCCAAGGGCCACAGATGACAATCACCCACCTTCAGCTTGGTAGCACAGCTTCCTTCCACTAGGCCTATGTAGCTCTCTATTGGTCATCATCATTGTTATTGTTGTTTAATGCCGTCGAGTCGTAGACGACTCACAGTATATTTCTACTTTCAGAACACATAGATTTAGATTTTGAATTGCCAAGGTTTAGAGCAGAGAGTGACACATAATTTGCAATCAAAATTTTGTACATAAGAATAATTCTTCTTATAGATCAGATTCTAATAGCAGAGTGCTCTGGTTTGCATTCTGCCTGTTATTGTTGTTGTTATTATGTACCATTTAGTTGCCTGCGACTCATAGGGATTCTGTGTACAACAACCCTAAACCCTGCTCTGTCCTGTGCCAAACATTGTGCTGACACACCTACCCTCATTACTCCAGTCACTGAATCAATCCATTGAGGGTCTTCCTCTCCTGCTCTATCCCTCCACCCTCTAAAGCATTATATCCCAATCCAAGGGCTGACCCCTCCTTGCAACATGTCCAGAGTATATCAGATGAAGC
>NW_006400003.1:1339928-1353943 GCF_000299155.1 Elephantulus edwardii
ATAAAATAATATACAATAAATATTAGCTCAGTATTACCAAGTTTGATTCAATCTTTTATCCCCTGTAGCATATATATTAATTTGATATTTCTCTCATAATATTTTAGTTGACAAAATTGAGACTCAATGTATTTGTATGTTTTATAGTTAGAAAGTGATTTGCCATTTTATATTTAGATCGGTGTGTGCTTTCAATACTTATACTTTTACTACTTGTAGTAATGATAGTTAACATTGATTCAGAACATCAAATGGACTAGGTTCCAGTATTCAATTTCTCTTAGTGCACAACATTACCACAAATAGCTTAAAATAATACTCATGTACTTTTTTTTTATTTGCATGGGTCACTCTTTATGCCACAGTAATATCTTCAAATTCAGGGGTTTACACCCAAAGGCTTCAATAGAAGTGTTTCCAGGATTATGATCTTTGCTGAATCTTGACTGAAGAAGGATTTACTTCTAAATTCATGTGGTTGTTTGGACCATTCAACTCCCTGTGGATAGATGTTAGCTGTTAGAAAAGGCTAAGTTGTCAGCTATCAGACAAAAGGCAAGTTTCCAAGTTAACAAAGGAGAGATGCTTACCAAGAAGGTTATTTCAATTCTGTATGAGGTTACATACATGTATAAAATAATATTCTGTAATCACCAATGTTAAATTTACTTGGTTCTTTTTGTTAGAAACAAGTTCAAGATCTTGAAAATACTCAACAAGGTGGAAGTGTTCAAGATTCAGAAAGTCAGAAGACTGGACCAAAGGGAAACCTTAGGATATGTACATCAAAAATAGTGCTATTTTGAATGTTTTGATCATTGTGGCTTATTGTTCAAAATGGCTTACATAGCCTTTGGCTTTAAGTTTGCCTTGTGGAAGGGGAAGAATATATGAATAGGGTGTGTTAGCCTATACACAAGAGTCTCTCTAGTCTTGCCACTAAATTGAGCAGATTAAGCAGCAGATTTTGAGAATTTCACCACTATTAAAAAGTAAAAGGCATGCAGTGTACACTCTTCAAAAGCAAAGATTCTTGTGCCAGCTAGACGTATAGCATCAGCATCAGCAGCTCTTGGTCGCAGCAAAGAACCAGAGACCTCACATAAGACAGAGATGACCCTGGAACACTATTTCATGGAACCAAAACTAAGATCCTTTATTCCACTTTTTTTTTTTTTTAGGAATAGGGGTCAGGATAAGCAGGGCCATAATTGATAGGATGAAGGGCTTTTTAGCACTTGCCTAAAGCTGCAAGGCTGAGATATCTGTGAGCACATATTAGAAGCTGTCCTGATTGTGTGATTATACCTACTACCAACCTAAATTATGAAGACTTTTACTTTACTAATACAGTTCTGTGTGGTCTATGAACTACTGAAATATAATTTGGACCCAGTTGAGAAAATATTGGTTTTGAGATGAGTACTAAGAGGTATAGAAGTGTGGAGAGAAGTCTGACCTCATGGGAATTGGTTTTGTGTTGTGGGTGCTGTTAACAGGGACAGTTAACCACTGTAGAGTTAATAAAGTTCAGATATGATTGTCCCCACATGGGCCTTTTTCTTTTTACAATTATATTAGTGTGAATTTTGGTGGTCCAGAGGGTAAGGAATTCCACTGCCAACACAAAGGCAAGCAATTATATCTGCTAGTCATTCTGTGGCGGGAAGATGGGCAATTTTTTCTTATGATGGGTCAGGTATGAATTTAATTCTACTTGACCACACATCACAGCAGCAACATAATGATGATAAAATAAAATGTAGGGATTTTGAAGAAGCTATTTTATTCTGTAATATGAGTTTTAGAAGTAAGGCACAATCTCCAGATGCTCTGAATTCATGACTATTAGTTATATGATGTTGAACTTCTAATGGATTGTGTCATGGCTATGGAAAAGAATGGGAACAACTGGAATTTTTACAATGTGTGTTATTTGGCTTGGTAAATCAAATGGGAAATGTTAGAGATCAAAGCACATCAATGAATGACTTAAAAAGGACCCTTGTGAGCCCTTTAAAAATTCTGATGTGTGAGACTGGATTATTAGTAGAAATTTGGAAAGTCATACACATTCAAAATTATAAGGTCAGCTGTTGTCCTTGAGCATGGCACTATTATCTTTGAAGCCTTGCTTTAATATCATTTAAATTTGACCTCATTTTTAAATGTTGAGCCAAAATCTATTTGCAAGAAATTCTTCATAACAATTACTGTCACTTGCTGTAGTGCAAATTTTAAATCACTGAAATATTTTCAGTCTTTCTTGACTGAAGAAAAACTAAACAACAGTTGTATATCCTTGTACTGAATTATCCACAAATTGTTAACAGCACAATTTGTTGTGACACAGATCTTATTTGTAACCTGGGATGAGATATATATTTTTTTTTAAAAGGATAAATAACTTTATTCTCCTTCTGTTTAATGCACTGCTTGACTGGACTGAACTGATAGCTTCAGTTAGAATAAATATATTCCACCATGAGACGGAATATGCACATTAAAAATAAAATAGAAGTCTGAGTTCTTCAGGTTTAAAGGATTTCTGTACCAGAATGCATTGACTGCATAAAAAACACACAATTCAATTCTGTCAATTTTTCTACTTGCTGTTTAATCATACAACTCATAGTTAGTGACCCCAGTTGTTCAGAATGGAAATGTTCTATTGGGTTGTTATGATTCTACATTTTAGATGCAAATTAAGCCACTGTTATTTAGAGCTACCCCAGTAGTCAAAAAAACTAAATATGCATAAATACATGCTCATTCAACATACATGAAAAGTGATTGCTGATAACTTAACACTGTTTTTGGTCTCTTGTAACTGATATTTCTCACTTATAATATAATGTAAATAAATATAATAACACAAATCTTAAAGAAAGTACCTTATCCAACTTTATCATAACTCAATACCATTTTGCCTAAGTGTTCAATCAAAGCCTGAGTCTTCCAATTTATCTTGGTCTCCAGGAATCTCTTTAAATCAAACCTTAAATTATGTGTTTATTCTTTATTACTAATGCTTATTCGGGTAACAACTCTATTTCTCTAAATATTAAATTAATCCTTCAAAATAACTGTGGCACTCTACTATTCAGAATAATTTGTAAGAATATAATATGGTTTAGGGAGTTCTGGTGACCTAGTGAGTAAAGTGTTACGCTGCCATCACAAATGCATGTCATTCAAATCTACCAGATGCTCCTCTGGAGAAAGATATACAACATCCTCCAGAGTAATTAAAAACTTCTGAAAACCCTTTGAAGATCAGCTATGAGTCAGTTTTGACTCAATGGTACATTAGAGCAGTGACAACATGACTTAAATAATGAATAAATAATGAAATATTTTACATAAATATACTAGTATTTAGCCTGGACACTAAGGTAGGCCTGATTGATCCAAGTCATAGCCTTTTCAATCACTTGCTATGCATCAGAAAGCTGGAAAATTACCGATGATAGAAGGAGAATTGATGCCTTTGTGCTGTGATGTGGGAGAAAAGCATTGACTATACCATAGATTGACAGAAGAACAAACAGATTAATTCTACAGAGGGTAAAATCAGGCTGATTCTTAGAGGTAAGAATTTTGAAACTTTGCCTGACATAATTTGGACATGTTTCAAGAAGTGACCAGTCCTTGGAGAGGGACATCATATTTGGGAGGATGAAGCGATAGCGTAAGAGAGGAAGATCCTTGTAGAGATGGACTGATTTACTCACTGGGGTTTTGAGGGTAGGTGTGTCAGAGGCAATAAGGTTAGTACAGGATACAGCAGTGTTTAGGACTATTGTACATAAGTTCTCTTTGAGTCAAACGTGAATGAACCGTACATAACAACAACAACATATATCCCCTATAATCTATTCAAGCAACTATGAAAACTCAAATGTGGTGAAAATTTGTTGTTGCTGTTGTTGTCGGTATGTGTCATCGATTCATCTGGAACACAAGTATGTATTATCTGCAAATGAAAGTTTATGTTATAGGACAAAATAATTTTATGTCAGGAAATTGCTATTTTTGAAAGGATATACAAAGCATAAAATGATATAATTGGTCTGCTCTTGAAATATATTTCCTTTCAAATTGAGTTAATGAAGATAGCTGAGGAAGCAATGCATGGGGGAGAAAAACAGCATTAATTCTTATATGCTTAATGAATTTTATTTTCAGATAGGTCACTAGAAAATTACCAGGTTCTATTTTCTGTAGTAATAAATTCTAATATTTGACGAAAGCAAGTGCAGATAGACTGCCAGTTCATTGCCTCTTGCCGCAGGACAATGAAGATTTAATCTTTATGGCGAGCTATTTAGTCTTTACACAACTGTTACAGTGGCATTTTAACATAAAATGTCATCATCTCATTTATATTGTGAACATCATGCTCCTTCACAGATTTGCTCTATAAAATTATTGACATTTTAGATAATGTTGCACCTATAAACAAGTGGAATTGTGCTTGGATGCCACAAAGATTTAAAAATGAAAACAATATAAAATAAAAACAAAACAAAGGAATAATGATTTTTAAGTAATAATAAGATTTCTAATGTATCTACATGAAAAAATTGCAGCTATTTTAAACCAATAAATTTATATTAAAAAAAATACCTTATCCAACAAATGTCAATGGTGAGTCAGCATTTCTAATTACTCTGACAAGACAGTTCTATTGCCTTGCTTTTCATAGCGTAGTCCATTTTCAGTGTTTAAATGAATGATACTTCCATCTTTTTCAAATAATTTTCAACATATCTTTTAATTTATAAATTAAAAAATGGTATCCTAGTTACAAAGTATATGATTCAAATTAAATAAGAAATTAATTTCATCAGAACTTGAGATACTGTCTGTGTGTATACTGGGGCTGGTGATTGGGGATAGTGTTATTGTGGGAGCAGTGGCAACAATATTTTACACAATGTCCTTAATGTAAAGTGGAAGAAAATATTGTGTTGCTAAAATAATAATTTATTTTTATATGTGTTTATTTTAACTCCATCTTATATATTCACATTCCACCTCATTTCAATACAGATCAAATAGTAGAACTAGTCATTTGGATATCGATCTAATGTCTAAAATGAAATTTTGCTTTTTTTCCCCTCCTCATTCTCTCCATCTTTCTCTTTGTCTCTTACTCTTTTCTCCTGTAGTTTTACAATACCTTAAGCTTTCCAGAAAACAACACAAGTATTAAAATAAAAGCGTGAAGATGTCTTAAAATATTTCTAAGTGATGTTCTTCATGTTGTCCTTTCCCATATGTCTAGTTGATATTCACATGTTGCTGCCATCTGTCTTATGGATGATTCTCGGGACATCTGCTTCCTATCAGTTTCATTGTCTCTTGTCTTCCTCCCATTGTGAAATAAAGTATTGAAATCTATTTTATAACCCCACTAAAAATATATATTCAAAGAAGGGCTCAATTTTCTGGGCCAGAGGACATCTTGCATCTTGTTCTCTATCTTTGTTTCACAGATGTTGAACTAGTTGGTTATACTATTGTTTCTTTCTCAAGTAACTTAATCAACTTAGGTTTTCTGATTGACAGAGCATGAGAAAGCCTCATTTGCACCCTTTAAGCCCTCTCTTTCTCTCCCTTTAATAAAAAGAATAAAAATGTTTGTAGTTTTTGGCCTCTTTTCTATGATTACGTTTCATTTAAATGCTAAGATGATCATTAAATTAGTTTGCCTGGGACAACCTTGGTTTACCCCTGCTTTCCTAATTAACTTACCTACTTTAACTTTTGGATGAGCTTTTACATCTTTAACAAAGTAATAACATCAATAATTTCATTTACATAATCCAAGTTGGACTTCGTTTCACTAGAGTTTCAGCCATAATCTCATCTATCAGTAATTAAGATGCATGGATAGTAAACAGAACTCTCAAATGAACATGTAACTATTTTTATGGATGCGTAGTGATAACCCCTCTCTTTTTCCAATGTTTTACACATTCAACATAGTCAGCTCTTTTTTTGCAAATGTACAATTCACTGATAATATAAGCACCTCTCAGTGTGAAGAAAGAGTCCAGACCTTATGCCTTCTGGCAGTAGAGGAGAATTATGTATGTCACTGTTGCTCTTTACAGACATTCATTCAACCTTAGCAGTCTGTAGAATGTCATACAATTGTTTAAGTTGCCAGAGGATCCCTGCTGGTGAACATCAATGAGAAATGGAAAAAAAGTAAATTTGAGAGTATCTTCTGTTTTGTAGGCTTCTCTGAATTTATCAAGTATCTCAGCATCTACAGAGAAAGAATTTGGAGTTAAACATTCATATTTTAAGTGTATAAACTGTTAAGTGTAATGATTGTAAATTCATTAACTATAAAATACAACTTAAATAAACAGATTATAAGCAATTATATGAAAATACAAGAAGTAAATAATTTATTATGTGGCATATTATTCATTTAAGGTAGTATTATAGAACTACAAAAAAAAATGTGACAAGAGATGTAGAACAATTTTTCTGCTTAGGTTACATTCCAAAATTTGCTAATCATTACCTTTTGGTTTAGTTTTAATTTTCATAAATGTAATCATTTTATTGGAACACAATTTTCACTTCAGTAGAAACAGAAACAAACTGGGTAATGTAACCAGCTTCTCAATAAATAAGTGTCTTTACTCTCAAAGCCATTCTAGTTTGGACAAAACTTTACATGTTTTGTTTTCCTAGATATGTCCAATACATCAAGAAATTCTATTTCAACGCTAAATATGACAACTTCGACCTGTCTTTTCTTTTTTATGCTCCCTTCATCCCAAACTACTCTTCTCTTTGACCTAGATCTTCTTAAGACCCTAAATCTCTCTGCTTAATCTGTTTTTTTTTTTTCCTATTTAAATTTCCACAAATGCCATCTGTGTTGGAGTACTTGAGTCATGCAAATATTTACTATGCAATGGATTACTAGGATTACTAACTAAAAGTAAATTGAATCTACAAAAATAGAGATAGTTTGAACCCATAAAGAAATTCCTTGAAAGACAGGACTGAAGGTTTACATACAGATCTATTCTGACATCCATGGGTCACCAAGAGTCAGGATCAACTTGAGGACAACTAACAATAATATGGTAGGATGCTAGGATTTGTATGTTTTCAATTGACCGCAGCTGTCATTTGCAGTATGACATGCATTGCAGTAGGGCACAGGTTTTTCACTAAATACTTACTCCCATGAACACATTCACACACACACACACACACACACACACACACACACACACACACTCTACCATTTTTAAAAACATACCTTCAATTGCGTTTATCAGTTTAATGTCTTTCATAGTGCATTTTTCTTTCATGTCCCCTTCCTAGACACTAACATGAAATGCTTTCAGAGGAAAATATGTGTTTTAAAGTTTGTAACCAAATGCCAACTGGTGTCTTTTTAAGAGCCACAAACATCGCATTTTCATTAGAAAACAGTTTCAGTTTTCCCAAGAGCATTGTAATCTCAAGGTGGCTTCTTACTTGTCCTCTAGCATAGAAAAAAAATCTCTTAATGATACCAATTAAGAGGTGTGAATGTCATTTCCACATCTTTGTTCTGTTTCAGGTCACCAAGTCCAGGGCTCAAAACAAAGTCATAGCAACCTTGTTGAAGTTTGTAGACTTTTGTAATGATAGATCAAGTAGAAAAATATTCTAAAGTACCTGCAAAAGTCTTATAATAATCTTAATAAAATGCATTTTATCTACTCTCTTTTTAATTTATCTTTGAAGAATAATGTATTAAAATGTCATTCTATCCCTTTTCTAGTTATTATTATTTGTAACTTTAAATTTGAGATGTTAAATTTTCTTAAATATCTTTAAGTAAATAGTGTCATTTTATACAACATTTCATTGATTATTTTCAAGAGTGAAAGAGACAACCATTACTTCATACTTGTCTTCTGGACTTCCTTCTGAAGTTATTGAATCATTCCTGCTTACTTTTTACTTGTGTCCACTCAGCAATAGCTTACCACATCTATCCTAAGTGCTATTCAAAACTTACCTGCTCAGTGAGGTACCTTAGATCTACAGTTTCTGTAATATTATGACTGAAATCTTTCAGTAAAGTATGGAGCAAAGGAGATACGGTCATTTTACAATTGGAAATTTAAACCTGCAGATGTATTAAGTGTGCCCCTCGCAATATGAAATAAAATAAATAAAAACAAATTACTTCATTGCATTTGGAATTACTTTCCAATGAAAATTGAAGGTAAATATTCATAATGTAACATATTCAATAATTATGCTTGTTAATTCTATAACATATGATTTTGCTTAGTTATGAAAAATTATACATGTTTTTCATAACTAGTTGAGTATTAGAATGCTATATTCTTCAATAAATAAAGCTAAAGCTAAAATGTGTTTTAATTAATATTACCCTGGAATATTACAAATATTAGTAGTATTAAGTTCACCAAGCTTGGTAGTTTAATAATAATAATAATAATAATAATAATAATATCACTCTTATGAAGAATGCTTGCTAGAAAAGAGAGCAACTTGCTTTCTTAGTTTAGTTAAATGGGAAGTCAATTTTTTAAAACAAAATACAATGTATTATATAGTCCACTTAAAAACACTTGCAGTACAATTGGCTATCTGTATACTTATAAAAACTCCAAAGCTCATAATGATTCATGACGTTTCATGACCATTGAAAAACAAAGTGACACTTTTAAATCCAATAAACTATTTTCGTATAATTTTATTCACATTCTTATATATGTTACTCTTCAAATGTGATGAGTGAACTTTTTTCTGAATATTAATTTCAGGGAAAAGTTTGTATATAATTAAATTTGTCAATAATCTTCAGTGACGTTTCACCTTACTGTGATTTGAGTAAATTGGCATCCATCAACTACTTATAGGTGTGATGGAGCCTAAAGTTAGCTTTTTTAAATTTTTTTTACCTTACCCCTCCCACTCTGGTCTCTGTTGTTTTTGTTATGTGCCATCGAGTCGCTTGTGACTCATAGTGACCCCAAGAAAAAAACCCCTAAATTCTGTTCTATCCTGTGCCAACTCAAACACACTTGTCATCTCAAACATACTCATTCCCACCACTCCATTCACAGAATTGATCCATTTTATCGAGAGTCTTCCTTTCCTGCACCGTCCCTCCACTCTCCCCAACATGATGTCCCTCTCCAAGGACCAGTCCCTCCTTGCAACGTGCCCAAAGGATGTCAGACGAAGCTTCAGATTCCTTGACTCCAAGGAGCATTCTGGCTTCACCCTCTCCAGGACAAATTTGTTTGTTCTCCTAGCAGTCCATGGTGTATTCAACACTCTTCTCCAGCACCATAGCTCAAAGGCATCAATTCTCTTTCTATCATCCCTATTTACTGTCCAACTCTCTGATGCATAGAACGTAATTGCGAAGACTATAGACTGGATCAGGCGCACTTTAGTCTCCAGCCTGACGTCATTGCTCTTCAGCACTCTTGAGAGGTCCCTCACAGCTGACTTTCCCAATGCAATTCATCTCCTGATTTTCTGGCTGCTGTTACCAAGAATGTTGACTGTGGAACCAAGTAAACTAAAACTGTTAACTATCTCAATCTTTTCACCATCTATCCTGATGCTGCCAATTGGCCAAGTGGTGAGAATCTTTGTTTTCTTGATGTTGAGCTTCAATCCATATGGTAGACTGCATTCTTTGACCTTCTGCAGCAAGTGTTTCAGGTCCTCCTCAGTTTCAGCAAGCAGGGTTGTGTCATCCATGTAACGTGGGTTGTTGACAATTCTTCCACCAATCCTTATACCACATTCCTCCTCATACTGCCCAGCATCTCAGATGCTCTGTTCTGCATACAGATTGAAAAAGTATGGAGGAAAAATACATCCCTGATGGACCCTCTTCTTGATTTTGAACCATGTACTGTCTCCTTGCTCTGTTCTGATGACTGCCTCTTGGTCTAAGTATAGATTTCGCAATTAGCACAGTCAAATGTTCTGGGATTCTCATTCTTCTCAGAGTCAGCCACAGCTTGTTGTGATCCACAAAGTCAAAAGCGTTTGCATAGTCAATGAAGCACAGATAGTCATTCTTCTGGTGTTCTTTGCCTTCTGCCAAGATCCATCTAACATTAGCTATAATATCCCTAGTACCACTACTCCTTCTAAATCCAGCCTCTGTTGACATATTGTTCCAAATATTTTTTGATAATTTTCAGCATAATCTTGCTTGCATGTGATACTAATGATATTGTTCAATAATTTCCACACTCTGTTGGGTCACCTTTCTTTGGAATGGGAACAAATATCCATCTCTTCCAGTCAGTGGGCCAGCTGGCTGTCCTCCAATATTACATCTTTATGGATTTTCTTGCTCAGTTAAGTAGATGAATGAAACAAAAAGAAAGACCTTTAATAAAATAAATTGATATAATGACCTAAATAATGAAGCTGAGTATAGCAGAGATGGTGAAGGTGGTACATGATTGGTGAAGTTTTGTTTTGCTGTTCATAAGGTCACTATGAGTCTTAGTGGATTTGATGTTGGAATGCAGCCTTCAGTATATACTGTATCTCAATGTCAAGAAAATAAAAATTGTTACAGTACCATGATGGTTGGAGAGGAGACTGAAACTGTCAATAGCTTCTTCTTACTTGGATCCACAATTAACACAGAAGTCAGAGACACATTGGGAAAATCTGCAGTTAGGGATCTCTCCAAATTATTGAGGAGTAATGATGTTAGTTTGAGGACTAAGATGTGTCTGATTTAGGCCACAGTTTTTCCTATGCTATGCATCTGAGAGCTAGACAATGAATAAGAATTATAGAAAAATAATTGATACTTTTGAGCTGTGGTACTGGAGAAGAGCACTGAACATCCCATAGAAGTCCAACAGAACAAAGAGATCTATCGTGGAGAAGATGCATCTGCAGTGCTCTTAGGAGGCAAGAATGATAAGGCTTTGTCAAACATACTTTTGACATGTTGCTAGGAGGGGCTTTTCTTAGAGAGTGACATTATTTTGGGAAGAGTAGAGGGTCAGCAAAGGAGACAAAGACCCTCAACCAGGTGGATTGACACAGTGACTGCTGCACTGGGCACTACTGTGTCATGAAGTGTGAAGATGGTTCAGGATAAAGCAGGGTTCAGAGCTTTTGTTCAGAAGTGTTGCTAAGAGTCCTGCTTGACTTGATGCCACCTAACAACAAAAACGGCAACAACAAATGGACTTTATTTGGAGCTCTTGTAGTGCATGTAGTCCATAGTATCTTACACTTCTAACTAAAGAGCATGCATTCCATCAGTTCAAACCCCTGGTAGCTTCACAGGAGAAATATGAGTGGTCTCTTCCCATAAAAAAGAATTACAGCCTCTGAAAACCAGCAAAGGATCACCATGAGAATTAATTGGACAGCTGTGGGTTTAATATTTTTTAAATGATGTTTTATATTTTTTGTGATATATCCTTTGATTTTTTTTAAATCCAATTGTCTGCTTATATTCATTATCTCTTAGACCTCGTACTTACTAATTAAGCAGAACCAATTCACAGCTGACCTTCCAGCAAGTTTTCATCTTTCTCTCAAAGAGTAATTGTTGCATTTGAACTGTGTGCCTTTGTGTTGGCAGCATAACTCCTTTCCACTAAGCTACCAAAACTCCACTAGATAATTCAGGAGTTTTTAATAAACTTTCTCCTATCTAGCTAAGTTTGATTGTAAATGTTCTCTGCACTATTTGACTTCTTTGTTCTTTGTTCTTAACCTAATTGCGAATGTTCTGTTGTAAACTTTACACAATCTTTCCGTGAAACACTCAGGTAAGCTGTTCATCAAGGAGTTCCAAGGAACTCACACATAGACATCTAAGGATCTTTTTATTCCATCTCCTTAAAGCTACCTCTTTTTCACTGTCCTTTACTGCATATTTACTGCATATATTTACTGCATATAGGTTGCTTCCTGGATGCATCTCTATTTCTTGTGCTCACAGTGCTATGTTCACTGTTACAATTCCATTTTGCTGTGTTCTTTTGGGAAAATTTCACTGGACACGGATCCAAGGAGATCATCTTCTTCACCACCCGAGTTTCCTTTCAAATTGGAATTCTTTTCTATTCAGTCAGTACTGACTTACAGCTGACCATCCATCAAGTTTTTGGCAGCATAGAAGGAGAATGCATTGGAAGATTTTTAAAAATTCTATCACTGATGGTGAATTTGAACCTCCAGAGGATTGTCACAATTGGCTTAGCAGGGTCAGCTTCCGACAGACTACACCTCCAGAGTGTCTTCTGTTTTAGTAGTACACTGTTTATTATTTCCTTTGTCTTAAAATGACTTAAAAATTATATTCAGATGGAAGATATTTAAAATTATGCAAAACAACTAGTCTGAAACAGTTATTCAATTATTGTAGAAGCAGAAGTGTGTGTTGTTTTTGTTTCATGTCATCTCTTAAGATACTTAGTACTCTTTGCAAAACTAAACATGCTTCTATTGCTTAATAATTTCTATGATATTCTAATGCTATGAAAGAAGAGCAAAAATATGAGTCAATAGATACAGCACATTTGTGTGTCAAGCATCAACCGACCATAAGGAGATTTCAGATGGTAACTAAAAATCATGCACAATGTTTATCCTACCAAATGCCTTCATTCAAATTAGAGCACACACTAGTTAGAAATTACTTCTTCACAAACATATCCATAAAGTCACAGTCACACTAGTGATGATAATCTAAGACTGTAGTACAAATTTAAGAGTTCAGTTTTAAGGGAAGAAATTTTTTTCTAGAAATAGTAACAAATTCATTGTCTAGTAAACACCTGAAATTGAACTGTGCTGATGGTTCAAAGGAATATTTGTCAAAGTAAAATTGTAAAGAAACAGTGAATATGATTAGTGAGTATAATTTATCTACGTTTTTAAAATAGTGTTCAAGAATGTTTACAGTGCTTACCTTGGACTGTATTAAGGGTAATTTATATATACCCACCTTTAAAAAAATAATAGCCATTTTCTTTTTTAGATTGCCTTTCTGATTTCTTTCTTTCTTTCTCTCTTTGGTTATATTTTATTTTACAATTAGTTGTGCCTTTCTTTTATTACTATTTACACTCAGACATTAGAGTAGAGGGTCAGGAGAACTAGCAGAGAGGTGCAATCACTCAATGTGAATCTGGGAGAAATTCCAGTGGAATGGACACCCCAACCATTCAATCAATGGTCAATTCACAATGTAATTCATAATGATAAGTCAAATTTCAAATGTTTAGTTTGTAACGAATACAAGACAATTGTAATACAAATAGAAGATTACATTTGGAAGAATTAGTTTGGAATCTGCGGTTATCTCCTATCCAGTCTCCCTGCTGCTAAACTCTGTGCATTTAATTAATATGCTCACTAAGTTCCTCCAAATGTTCTTTCTAAAGTCTCTTAAGTCTACAAATCTCTTCCTTGAGTCAAACATGTCAGTAGTTGATCACACAATAAGTAAAATTTACAGCTAAATTTCTCAGTAAGACGTGACCAAATCTCTGAGTCTCTTTTCCAGCAGGCATCTCCCTTATTGTATATGTTCTATTGTTGTGTACCATAGAGTCAGAACGGACCCATAGCTGATCCTGCAGTGGGTTTTCAGAGGGAGTTAACAGGGAGGAAGGAGAGTGCCCATCCTTCTCCCATGGAACAGCCAGTGGCTTTGAATTGCTTGCCTTCAGTATTGCAGCGCAGCTTCCTGCCACTACACCACCAGAGCTACAACAACAACAATTCATTATGTGCACTATGTCAAATTTCCAAATAGTGTTAATATCATAATTTTCCTCTTAATTCTGTGTTCTCATTCATACTATTTCCAACATTATACAGCTGAAAACATCTACTTCATATTTCTTACTTTTTATGAATTGTTGTCTTTTCAAGGCTTAACCAACAATCATAAGTAGTCTGCCATTCTCAGTGATTAGATAATTGTATTTTATATGGTGTCT
>NW_006400003.1:1354818-1368411 GCF_000299155.1 Elephantulus edwardii
TGGGAGGGTGGAGGGACAGTGCAGGAGGGGAAGACCCTCTATGAGGTGGATTGATTCAGTGACTGGGGTAATCGGGATGGGTGTGTCAGAGGCAGTGCAATTGGCACAGGATAGAGCACGATTTAGGGATGTTGTACATAGGGTTGCTATGAGTCGCAAACGACTCGACGGCACATAACAACAACAACAACAACCACTATCACTGTAAAAAAAACCCCTAAAAATATAATTCACTACTTTGATTATTGATGACAGCAGTTGATGTACTCAAAGCTTTGTTGCAGACTTTATTCTAAGACAGAGAGCTAAATTTAGGTGGAAATATTCACAATTAGGAGTCTTGAAATAAATTCTGGAATCCATATCTCTTCAAAACCAGGGAGACTGCAAAATTGAGAACAACTTCACAGCAGAATGATCTTTATTTTAAAAAGAATTCCACAATATATTTTAATTAAATACTTCCTCTTGCTGCAAAAGTTTTGTTGTTGCCATTGAATTAGTTCTCAGTCTTGTGGAATCTTCTCATTTTAATCCATTGCAACAGTCACTATATCAATTTATTTCATTAAGGTCTTTTCCCTTTTATCCTGGCACTCTCTTGTAATACCATTGTAATTTTCTGTGATTGTTTCTTCCAGCCCACATATTAAAAGTGATGAAAAAGTCTTAACAACCTTGCTTCTCAGGATTCCTACCATAGCCCTCAAAGTTAGATCTGTTTCTTTATCTGAAAATCTGTGATATATTAAATATTCTTTATCCACTTCCAAAATGGCTTGCCTCTGGAAACTCTATGTACAAATAGTGCTCAGGCTGTTCGTTCATAGGGTCGCTATGAGTCGTCTGCGAGTCGACGGCATTAAACAATGACACACAACATTTTCAAGACTATGACACAATTGAAAACATCATGATTTTGGTCATGACTGAAAATATTTTAGTGTTGACCTAGCTAGTGGTAAGAATTGTTCTGCCAGCTCCAAGGACCACAGCTCAAATTTACCAAGTTGCTGCTGTGAGAGAAATATGAGCTGTCTCTTCCCATGTGATTTAGTCCCTCTTAAAACATACTGAAAGACTGCAATTAGTTTGTTGTGACTTGACAGTACACAACAGGCACTGCGCTTCAAGGCTTTTGTGGTGAATCATGCTGGTAAATTAAAGGTAGTGTTTCTCAAGCAGTTCAAATCAACCAGTAGCTCAGTGGGAGAAAGATATATACTCTCTCTATATATTATTTGCAGCCTTTTTACAAATGGCAAGAGTTCTAGTGGCCGAATAGTAAGAAACTGTCCTGCAATCCTAAAAATACATGGTTCAAATCCACCAACTGCTCCAGAAAAGAAGGATAGGAAATGTCCTCCTGTGTGACTAATCACCTCTGAAAACACACTAGAGGGTCAGCTATGGATTGGTTTCAACTCAGATAGTATACAACAATAACAACAAAAATAGCTGGAGGTATAAGGCCCACAGAAGTTGTATGGGTCATTTCCAGTTCAAGAGTAATAAAGGAGCTGACTGAGCATCATTGCTTTTTAAGATTTTTAAACAATTCTTTAATGCTTAGTTTCTTTTTTTTTATTTATTATTGTGTGTGTGTGTGTGTGTGAGTGTACCGGCAAATCAGATCTGACTGGTACAGGAGGAGATTTTCCCTCCTTCCCTGGCAGAGCATCTGGTGGATTCGAACCATGCGCCTCTGGGATTGTAGTTGCAGCTCCTTACCACTAGGCCACCAGAGCTCCCCTAGTGCTTAGTTTCTTGACTGCTACTTGCATGGACACCGATAGGGAATCTCTTGGGATTTTCAATATTCTCTTCATTTTTTTTTACGCTATACTTAAGAATAAATGACTTTATAGATTTATCACTATGAGTCTACACCTAGACTTGTCTTGATCACTAATAAAAATGGTCACATAAACACATACACAAACCAGAGTCGCAGGATTCTTATAATTATGCTCTCGTTAAACTAGTTTAGACATATATTTTTTGTTATTGTTGTATATCCAGCTTATTAGCTTATGAAGTTACTTACACTATAACTTTGATTGTGGGGTAGACAAACACATGCCCAGAACAGGCAATGGAATAACTAAAGTTTCTAAGACAATGTATGCACTGCTATATCTTTGCTGGTAAATCGAGTACATTACTATAGAAGAAATAAACTCTTACTCATAGCAACCCTATTGAATAGAACATAACGCTCCCATAGGGTTTTCAAAGCTCTAATTGGTACAGTTTGGAAGGAAGAGTGGCAGCCACTTCATAATAGTTTGCCTCTGGGAACCCTGTGAACCTGGAGAGAGGATGAAAGGCACTCACGCGTCGAGGACTCTCCTTCATAGGGTCGCGATGAGTCGCCTGCGACTCAACAGCACTTAACAACAACAACAATTGGTAGAGTTAGGGAACTGTCAAAAGTTTAAATCGGGTTTGGAAAAAAAAAAACCCAACAAAAACAAACCCATGGCATCAGAGACATCGCTGCTGATCAGATGGAGCTTGGCTGATAGCACGGAGCACCAGAAGAGCACAATTTTTGTTTTATTGACTGTGCAAAGGTATGTGATTATGTGGATCATAACAGCTATGTTTACCGTTAGAAGAATAATAATCCCAGAACCTTTACTTCTATAAAATGTATACCTAGACCAAGAAGCTGTTTTTAATACAGAGCAAAGGAATACTGCATGATTTAAAATGATGAAAATGTGTGCCAAGGTTATATCTTTTCTCTATAGTTAGTCAATATTTGGGCTTAGTATAACATTTGAGAAGCTGGAATTTTATGAAAAAGAATGCAGGATCTGGGTTGAAGAAAGATTCATTAAGTACCTGCCTGATGCAGATGATGATACACTTGTTTGCTCAAAGTGAAAAAGACTTGAAACACTTGTTGCAGATCGAAGACTATAGTCTTCAATATGGATTACATCTCAATATTCAGAAGACAAAATTCCTCAACACTTGGCCAGCAGACAACAATATAAATATGTCAATTGGCATTATATCAATTCCTGGACCCTTATCTTTTTGTCAATTCTTTCAGAGCAGCTTGAATTACTTCATTACCATTGCTTATTGATTATATGTTATTTCATGAAATTCTTCTTTGTTAGCCAATTCCTTTTTGGTACAGTACCTCTGTCTATTCCTTCCATTTTATTTTAATTCTACCTAAATCATGCAATGTTCTCCTACTTAAGTATTGCAACTTGAAGCTGGAATTTGTTCTTTGTTCATCAGAGGCATGTTGAATGGGGAAAGACTTCTGTCAGTGATCACTTCAAAGTACTACAGAACAATGATGGTTCAGGTCATGGTTTTTTCAATCACTTGGTATGCATCTGAGAATTGCACACTGAATAGGGATGACACAAGATCAATTGATGTCTTTGAGTTGTGCTATTTTGGAAGAGTACTGAATGTTCCATGGATTACCAAAGGAGGGGGGAAAAAAACCCAACAACCCAAAACATTGTCCTTTAAAGAAAATGCAGCCAGGCCTTTATTTCATACACTTTGGACATGTTCTTAGGAGGGGCTATTCCATGAAAAGGGACATCATACTTGGAGAGATGGACAGTGAAAGACAGGGAGACCCTTAACGACACGGATTGACACAATGACTGCAGCAAAGAGCTCAAGTAAGTCTGAGATGATGAAGATGGCACAAGATAGGACAGAGCTCAGATATGTTGTTCATCGTGTAGCTATGAGTCATACTAGACTTGAGGGAACATGTAACAACCATAATTATTAAGGTAGCAGACTGCTATGTCTTCTGTTGATTTGATAGTTTAGTAGCTTCCAATCAACATTTCAGCTGGCAGTCAATCTCACCATTTTGCTAATGTGTTTCTACAATAAACTTAAATTCTTATCTGCTTTATTTTAAACCTATGTTTATATGTGACTCGGTAACCAAAAAATGTATAGTAAAACACACACATATGTAAAATCCTCTCCCACACACCTATTTTTAAGATATTAAGCAACATGTCTCTGGAAACTCTATGAACTTTGATAAATGATGATAATCATAGAAAGGCGTCAGGCCTTTTGTTCATTGGATCATGGATCACTACGAGTCCGAAGGCAATCAACAACAACAGCATTTTACATTTAATAATTATGGGGTATTTTGACCAATGACTCATATTTGTATAATGTTTATAAAGCTTTATACAAAATGAAAATCACACTCAAGTTTAAAATATGACGTGGCAAATAATTAATTTGTAACATATCATCAATCATTATGTTAATTGACTAGAATAGTATATGCATTTTGACATTTTAATTTGACTAATGTGAGAAAATTGCAAGGCACATTATTTGGACACATGACCTGATAGGGTGTTATTAGTTAGGTGTTTACTCATGATAAATGTTAGCTTTGAGAATTGTCCAAAAGTGGAGTCAGTTTTAAATTCTACGTAATGTTACATGCCATGGTAATAATAAAGTAAAAGGTTTAAATGATTTGGGGGGCTATTTGTTGAGAAAGATTGACTGTGACAGCAAATCTCTAATGTATACATTCTACCTCCACTGAGGCATTTACTTCCTAGATTTAAGAACACGTAGTTTCTCTAGCTTTTTGAAATAATATATTTAAATTCCAGGAATCAATGAATTTGAACTTTTTCTACCCGTGAGAGAAACTGTATTATGCCAGAGCTAAAACAGAGGAGTGACCTCAAAGATGTCTCAGGATCTTCCTATTGTTTCTTCAGAACCATGAAAGAGACTAACTTATTATTTACAGCTTCTTTAATGTTATTTTACTACATGCTAAGAAGGCTTCTAGAAAATTAAGGCTTGAAACACATCCCAGTTATAGAAAATGTCATAACACAAAATCAAATGTATGTATACACAGCTTATCCAACTATATTATACAGTATAAGCCAAAAATATGGTTATATAGGTAACATTGGTATCTTCAACATGAATATTAATAATTTAATATATAAAGTAATATATAATAAAAATAATATTTTAGGGAATAAGTATTATAAATTTATTCTGAAGACAAAGGTACTATTATTTCTCTCTTATAAAATAGTCTCTATCTAACTGTAAATCTAAAACATCTATGACCTTCAACACACATAGGGTAAAACAAGCAATTACATTTGTCTGGAAGCAATACTTGTCTATCATATTTTTGGCAGCCAAACCAATATCATTATTATCACGATTGCCTCTTAGGTAACTTCTCCTTTTTGTTAAAAAAATACACAAGTTCCTTCATTCTAATTTGCAGTAAGATCTTAGAGAATATTTGCAAAATATCTCATTCAATATTTTAAAGTAAGGAATAGCATCAAAATAAAAATGCATGTGCTAGAATAGTGGGGGGTTTTCTTCAATCCAGCCACTATTGCCTTTGCATTTATCATCTCTCATAGTTTTAAAATCTCCATTATGCTCCACTAAAACAAGAACAATTATTCGAAGAGGTATAAGTTTTTCTCAGTATGCACACTAGAAAGAAGGCACCCACATTGCCTGACAGTTATCACTGGATTTACTGCCTGTCAGCAGATGTTCTCTGAAATGAAAATGTTCTCTGAATACACCTAATGCCTTTGTATGCCTTTACTCCCCAGTGCTGCCCTTCTGGGACTTGCAGAGATAAGGGTTTCTCCCTCAAATACTAACATTGCAGAGCTCACCAAGGAGTACATCTTCTGCCTCTTCTCTAGGGAATCACTTATCTATTCTAAAACACATTTTCATTATTTTGTTTTAAAGAGCAGAGTTTTGGTGCATGTAACCCCTTCAGTTATCTGGGTCAAATATAATTGTTTCCATCTCCTAAGTGGATACTATCTCCACAAGAAGAAAGGGTTATAAAGGCTATACTGAGTAATTTCTAGGATTTTTTACTTATCCACTAAGAAAAAATCATTATTCATTCAAATGCACATTGTCAACGTTGTAAATAATTGAATGAAAAATATTTTACTGACAATGGTGAGTAGTTAGGTGAGCAAGAAAGGATAAAGTTTCTTATACACGGGATAGAACAGCAGACACAAGTTCTGTGTTCTCATTTTCCCCATGTGGGAGACTGTCTACATGAAAATGTGCAAAAGTCTACTTCCCTCTGATGATTCAGGCAACTAGAAAGAACTTCAATTCGGCAACAATTTTCACTACTCCTACTTTCTAGACAGACCTTCCTCATTACAAATTCTTCTACAGAAGATGAGGCTTAGCTGCCTCAGGAACCGTGTCCAGGTGCATGCTCAAATATTTCTTTCGGAACTTGATTTCTCATTCTCATCACTTTTGTTGTTGTTACGTTTTCACAATATTTTCATATTCTCTATCTTTTACACTGATATATCTATGACATAAGGAAAATTTTAAAAAAACAAAAACCACACTATCAGGTTTAGTTCAATGACTCCAGTTCTTGACAACCCTATGTGTGCAGAAATACCTCATAAAGTTTTAAGTCTTTGACCTTTCAAGAGTAGGACATTAAGCCTGTCTTATTAGGTGCTTTTATGTTAGTTGTTGTTTTGTGCTATCAAGTTAGTCAGATGCATAGCTGACCCTTTAGTAGGTTTTCAAAGGCCATAGATCAAAGAGAGGGGAATGTCCATCTTTCTCCTGTAGAGCAGTTGGTGAGTTTGAACTGCTTGCCTTCAGGTTGGAAGCACAGATCCTTAATATCAAAGCAACTAGAGATTGTGAGTTGGACACATCAAAATTTTAGTCAGTGATAAAGTCCTAGTGATTTGTGATATCTATTTAAAAAGCTTATTGTTGTTGCTGTATATCAGGAAGTCAACTATGACTCATAATGACCATCTGAAAAAATGGATTCTGCCCTATCATCCGCCATCCTTTCCATCTTTGACACATTTACGTTCATTGTTACAGCCTATGTCAATCCAATCTGTCCAGAGTCTTTCTCTTTTACACTGGCTCTCTACCATTACAAGCATGATATCTTTCTCCAAGAACTAACTTCTAGTAATATGCACAAAGTATGTGAGATGGAATTTCACCTTACTTTCCTCCAAAGAACACCATGGTCACACTTTCTTCAGCACAGAACTTGGAGCTGTGAAAACATTCCTTAACTACTATTACTGATGCTGAGAATAAGGCAAGGTTTCAATCTAGTGTTCATAGTATTGCTATGAATTTTGTTTAGCTTGACAGCACCTAATAATCGTTGTTGTTGTTGTTGTTATATGCTATCAAGTCACCCGCGACTCATAGTAACACTGTGTACAACAGCCCTAAACCCTGCTCTATCCTGTTCAAATCTTATTGTCTCTGACACACCTAATCCCTGATCCCGATCACTGAATCACTCCATCTCATCAAATCTTGTAGAGGGTCTTCCTTTCTTGCACTGTCCCTCCACCCTCCCAAGAATGACATCCCTCTCCAAAGACTGGTCTCACCTCTCAACATTTCCAAAGTATGTCAGATGAAGCTTCAGAATTCTTGTCTCCAAGGAACAGCCTGGCCTCACTCTCTCTAGGATGAACCTGTTTGTTCTCCTAGAAGTCCATTGTATATTCAATCATTGCTCTTCAGTACTTTGGAGCGGTCTCAGTCAACAGACTTTCCCAATGCAATTTTCTTTTAATTTCCTGGATTCCAGTACCAAAAATGTTTATTGTAGAGCCAAGCAAACTATAGCTGGTAACAACCTCAATCTCTTCACCATCTATCGTGATGCTACCAATAGTCCCAGTGGTGAGAATCTTTATTGTCTTGATGTTGAACTTCAATTCATATTGAAGGCTGCCATACTTGACCTTCTGAAGCAAGAACTTCAGGTCTTCCTGAGTTTCATCAAGCAGAATTGTGTCATCTGCATAATGCAGATTGTTGATGTGTCTTCCTCTAATTCTGATGCCATATTTCTCCTCCATAGAGCCCAGTCTCCTGGCTAATCTGTTTTGCATACTGATTTAAAAGATATGGCATTAGAACACATCCCTGGCATACATCCCTCCCAATTTTGAATCATGCAGTCTTTCCTTGCTTTGTTCTGATAACTGCCTCCTGGTCCAAACATAGGTTTCGTATAAGCACAATCAAGTGTTCTGGAATTTCCATTTTTCTCAGCGTTAGTCACTAGTAATTATACCTACTCATATCCACTGAATGTGAGTTTGTCTCAGCACATAGGAATACTCCATTGAATCTTTAAGTCTATAAATCTTTATGAGAATAAGACCAATATTATAAAATATAAAGAAGATTGACATATAGACTCACTCTTGGATGGTGACCATAGACAGAGAAAGAGGGGGTGGGGTGTAAAGAATATGTTGTTTTATGTGTCATCCAGTCACATATTAAGATGGGTGAAGGGAAAAGACAGATTCAATAAGGGGATAATCAATACAACATAAAATGTAAAAGAGAAGATATAGGGAGGTGTAGCAGTATTAATGGTACTATGCAATACAGTGAACCATGGGGAAAGTATGATTCCATTGTGGGTATAGAAATTAATGTTATAGAACAAAATGTATGGAAATTATTAAATTAAAAACTATAATGTTGTTGTTGTTATGTGCTATCGAGTTGCTTGTGACTCATAGTGACACTATGTATAAAAACCCTGACACCTGCTCTATCTTTTGCCAAATTTACTGTCCCTAACACATCTACCCTTATTACCCTAGTCACTGAATCAATCCATTTCATTGAGGGTCTTCCTATCTTTCTCAATCTCGACACCTTTTCAAGCATGACGTGGAAATCTCCAAGGATTTGCCGTGCCCCCCCACCCCCCCCCGGCCCCTGGCAGCATGCCCAAAGTATGTCAGACAAAGCCTCAGAATCCTTTCTTCCAAGAAGCAGCCTAGTTCTTTATGAGAGGATACTGCCTTCTCTCTCTAGCAGAGCTCCTAGTTGATTTGACCTAGTGAATGTTCAGTTAGAAATTATATATTTTATATACTATGAGTGGAGTGGTGGGAATGAGTGTACTTGAGAAGGCGAGGTTGGCACAGGATAGAATGGTATTTAGGGCTTTTATACATAGGGTCACTATGAGTGCCAAGCGACTCAATGGCACATAACAACAACATGCCACCAGACTTCCTTACTACTTCTAAAAGCAGCAAACATTACTCTATTTTCAGCACTCTTATGAGGTGGACATAATATTGTTACTGTTTGTTGTCATGAAGCAGGCACTGACTCATTGTGGTCTTATGTAAGATAAAGCAAACATTGTCGAGTCGGACCTTGTGTTAGTTTCATGATAGTTGATATGTTCAAATGTATTGTGTCTACTGTGTATTTTGTCTTTCAACTTAGGGAGCCCATCTTCTGGGATTATGTTGTAGCATATTATATGCGATTCATAGATTTCACTGACAGATTTACAGGACTTTTTTCTTTGCCATCCTTAGTCTGGAATGACCACAGAAATCTGTATATCCTGAGTCACCCTGATGAGATTTGAAATATCAGTAGCATGGTGATTGTATCCATAGATTTTTCAAATACAACCTCACAACTACATGAAAGTAATTTCAGCACAATGAAGTGGCATATAGACTGCTGAAGCAGAAAGTCTTATGATATTCTTATTTCTTGAGGGATCAATGGTAAGATTAAAACACTTGTTTAAGGCCTCAGAGCTGTGGAAAATTATTTTCCAACGCAAAAGCAAGCAGTTTAAATCCATCAGAGCTCTGTGGGAACGAGATGGGCAATCTTCTTCATTGTAATTTTCAGCCTTTAAGAAAACCAAAGGTCAACTATTAGTCCATTCTAACAAGATAGCAATACATTTGAGGGGAATAGCTTTATTTTTAACAGTTTCTTGAACTTTAATTCTAAGATGTCTTTTGGAAAATAGTTTAAGATTTGAAGTTCTAGTTTAATTGTATATAAGGGATGCTTGAGGAGTTGGTATGGAAGATTGTGAACATAGTTAAGTTTAATGTATCTGTTAGAATTTGAATTACAATATCTGCTTATGATTAAAACATGTTATAACAGAACACATGGTATAAATGTGACTGGAATTATCTGTTTCCTAGAGATAAACAATAATAAAATATTCACTTTGGCTTTTCTGTCCCAGCACCTAATTTCTTTCTTCTCCGCACCCTCAACCGACTCCAGAAAAACACTTATGTAATATCATTTAGTAATGCTAATAGATTGGAATAAACTATCTCTAATCAAAATACAACTCCCAACGTAAAAAGAGATGAGTAACTATAACCATAATGAAGATTATATTCACACTTAAGAAGATATGAACATATTAAAAACCACTATATTCTTGAAAAAGTTGTGATCAAATGAGGCTACTCTAGATGACATGAGTTATTAGAATGAAATCCTTGGTAAAACATTGGATTCCTATTGATGTCCCTGTCACATTCACATGCTTCTGTCAAATCAGTCTTAATATGCTTTTATTTTACTAGTCTTTGTTCTTAAGACAAATTAAGTTGTCAGGGTGTGGCACACAGCTTAAATAAAACTCGAAAGGAACTGTAAATGAGAATATGAAGGCTCATAAATCATTTGACTTCTCATTGCATACAATTATTAAGGAAGAAAATATATTTTGGAACAATCTTTCTTTTCTATATAATTTCTTCTATAACCTTACACTTATATCTTTACAACCTGAAATGAGTTATTCTAATTTTGTAATATGCAAAGATTTAAAAATTATAACATAATTGTTACAACCATACAACCAATTACTCTGTTGTTGTTGCTCTTATGTGTTATTAAATCACCTGCAACTCATAGCAACCTTATATCATAGCTCTGAGCCTTTTCCTATGCTGAGCCAGTATCACCGTCTCTGATACACCTACCCCTATTGCTCAAATTAATATGTCAATTCATCTTATCCAAGGTCTTCTCTTGCCCTTTTCCGCCATCCTTCCAATCATGATGATCCTCTCCAAGGAACAGTCTTTCCTGGCCACATGTCCAAGGTGTGTGAGAAAGAGATTTAAACACTTGCCTCCAAGGAGCAGCATGGTTTCACTCTCTCCAGGGAAGACTTATTTATTCTCTTGGTGGTCCATGGTATGTACAAGATTATTCTACAGCACCACACACTTTGATTCTTCTTCTGCCATTCTAATGCATAGCAAGTTATATTAGTGAAGATCATGGCCTGAATCAGGCATACCTTAGTCTCTCAAATGACATCACTGTTCTTTAGAACTTTGGAGAGGTCACTAACAGATTTCCCTAATGCAATTGTCTTTTGCTTTCCTGACTATTGGTGCCAAGAGCATTGATTGTGGAGCTGAGCCAGGTGAAATTGTTAACAACTTCAATCTCTTATCCATCTACCATGATGCTGCTAATTGTGAGAATCTTTGTCTTGATGTTCAGCCTCAGTGAGTACAGAAGACCACTGCCCTTCATCTTCTGCACCAAATGCTTCAAGTCCTCAGTTTCAGCCAGCAAGATTGTATCATCTACACAAACATTTATTCATGTGTCAATGATGATTTAGACATAAATTAACAGAGAGCTACATTAGCAGGCATTGGAATATTGTAGGCTTGAACTTTTTTATTTTGGGGCATCTCTGCAATGTTTCAGTAATATCGTGTGTGTGTGTGTGTGTGTGTGTGTGTGTGTGTGTGATCCTCCATACATTTTAGTATTTTCCCAAAAATAATTCTTTAATACAAAAGAAAAAGAAAATAAATCAAAAGATCATTCTTGTCACTCATTTATGAGAAAAAGAGCCCTGACAATTGACATAAATGGTTTCTTTTCCTAGATGTGTTCCATATTTGTTGGTAGATTTGAACTGCTTACCTGTTGCTTAGTAGCCAGAAATTATTCCACAAGAGCTCTTTATTTATGTTATTAGGAAATCTTAATTTGTTTGTATATAGGGACTACATCTAGCCACAGAAACCATTTATGTCTGTTGTCAGGACTCTTTTATCTTCGATGAGTGGCATGAATGATCTTTCAATTTAATTTCTTTTTTTTCTGCATGAAACAATTATTTTTGGGAGAATCATTATTAAAATGTATGGAGGATAACATACACACACAAGCATTTATGTATGTATTTATTTGTTGCCTTAAACAATTACAGAAGCTGGGTTTTGTTTTGTTTTTTAAAAAAAAATACATACCAGCTGTTTTTTTAAAAAAAAGAAAAAACATAGCTGGGGGGAAACATGAAATTGTACAATCACAGGCTGATGTTACTCATGAGAGGAATTGTTTCTTTCTCTCTCTCAGGGAAGTGTTAAACCTTCTAAGCATTGTCTGTAGGACAACAATCCAGAATTAAGAGGTGCAGGTGCGCATCAAAGTGACCTGAGGGTGTGGGAGGGAGGAAATTATGCAACAATGAATGAACTTTTTTTTTTTTAGTGAACTGGAGGAGGGAGGTAGAGAGGAAAATATGCAACAATGAATGGATGAAAACTCAACTTTTCCATAACCTTTCATTAAAATCACAATTTAAAAAAATCATTGCTTTTAAAAGAAAAAAAATAAGATTCTTACTTACAAAGTTAGTCACATGAGGATAATATCCTTGAGTAAAATTAACAAATTAGGGACTTTATGTCTAAAAAAGTTTAAAAATCCTTCAAATGAATAATAATAATTAATAACCAAAAATTAATTTACTCCAGAATTTCAATTGTAGTTTAACCTTTAAAAATTAATTGCAATTTACTGCATTTCATGCACAAAAGTGAAAAATCTTCTTATGTCACTAGATGCAGAACACTCACCTTAATTGCATAACACCCATTTGTAATTTTTTTTCAAAAAATGCACCCAAACAAACAACAAAACCTCTTAGCAAATTGGTTGTGAGGTTGCTGAGGAAGGACAGAAGCCTGTGCAGGCAAAGAAAGTTTATTGAGGAGAAACCGCCAGGCGGGCTGGCCCTCAAGCAGAAGACCAGCCCCTACTAAGAGTTAGAGGGGGATTTTATACTTTCTTTCATGGCAACTGGGGAAGGGGATGCATACAGATGCTTCTTTCAAGATAAGGAGGTATTCTAGGGTATCAGATCACTATTTCTGGTAAAAGGGTAGTAGGGTTAGTTTCACCGAGAGAAAAAGCACAACTATTGTTTCCTGTTATTGGATTCTCTCAGTAGCCACTCTGGGAGAGAAAGGAGAGGGCTCTGCAGTCCTAATATTAGTAACAGAAGGAATTTTCTTTAATTTGACAAAAGGTACTAAAACAATATACAACAAATATTTTTATACTGAAATATTAAAATATTTATCATTTAAAAAACTTTCCCTTTAAGATTGAAAACAATAAACATGGTCTACATTACTAATTTAATGTGTAAAACTCCAATTTAGTTCTATATATAACAGTTCTATATATAACAGCAAAGGCATTTGACTGTGTAGATCATAACAAACTGTGGCTGACTCTGAGAAGAATGGGAATCCCAGAACACTTGATCGTTCTAATGTGAAACTTATACTTGGACCAGGAGGTAGTCGTCAGAACAGAGCAAGGGAACACTGCATGGTTCAAAATTGGGAAGGGCGTACGCCAGGGATGCATCCTATCTCCATATCTTTTCAACCTATA
>NW_006400003.1:1369911-1373892 GCF_000299155.1 Elephantulus edwardii
TCCTCCAGGGTCACCCATTTTGAATATTGCATGAGTTCCATGTTTTTCAATGCAGCGTAGTATTACATTGTGTGAATATACCATAGCTTTTCTATCCATTCGTTTGTTGATGGACACTTAGGTTGTTTCCAACTCCTTGCTATTGTGAACAAAGCTGCGATAAACATGGGTGTGCATATATCTGCTTGGATGTCGTTTATGGTATCTTTAGGGTATATTCTCAGTAGCGGAATTGCTGGTTCAAATGCTATCTCTATCTGCAACTTTCTGAGAAAGCACCATACGGCTTTCCACAGTGGTTGCACCATTTTACACTCCCACCAACAGTGAAAAAGAGTTCCAGTCTCTCCACAACCTCGCCAGCCTAACTTTTTAAACATGACATTCCTAAGACTTCTAACAAGCTCCACTCCCAATTTCTACTCCGAGTAAACCTCAACCAATATTACGGCTATTATTGTATGCTTGTTTCTTTGTCATAAAGCCATTTACTTTCAAATTTTTTTGTGCCAGGACAAAGGCAAATGTTAACGTAATAGTAATTATAACAAAACAGAAGAGATATGCTCAAGACATCCCAGATCTGCAAGTTCAACACCACCTGGAAAAACTTTAAGGGAACAACTTTTTATGCTCCATACAAGATTTACCCATTTATGAATTATTCATGTAAAACCCAGCCTATTAGTTTTGATGTCTCCTGAAATTTGAGAACAAAGAGTTCTGGTAGCATAATGTATTACTTGCTAGAATATTAACTGAAAAGTTGGTAGTTCAAACCAAGCCATCTGTTCCAAGAGAAACATATATGAAGTCTCCATCCATAAAAATACATAGCTTCATAAAGTCAGTAGAGTGCTGCATGAGCTGGAGGAATTGATTCAATGCCAGTACGTTTTTTAAGTTTACATTTGTTGTTGTTGTTAGGTGCTGTTGAGTTAAATAAGTCTCATAGAGACCATGTGAACAACAGACCTAAACCCTGCCCTACCCTGTTCCATCTTCATCATCCCTGAAATGTTCTAGTCCATTGCTGTACTCACTGCATCAATCCATCTTGTTGGGGCATCTACCTTTCCTTTGCTGAGCCTGTATCTTTCCAAGCATGATGTCCATTTCCAAGGAACAGCTTCACCCAGACCGTGTCCAGAGTATGAGAGACAAAGCTCCGTAATCCTTGCCCTCAAGAAGCACTTTGATTGTCCTTTCTCCATGACATATTGGTTCGTTCTTTTGGCAATCCATAGGATATTCAGTACTGTTGTATAGCACCACAACTCAAAGTTATCAAGTCATCATTAATCATTATTCAACTCTCTAGTGCATAGTATTTGATTGAGAAGACTATGACCTAAATCAGGTGCACCTTAGTCTTCAAACTGATAACACCGCTCTTTTGTATTTTGGAAAGATCACTGAGAGTCGACTTGCTCAATACTGTATGCTTCCTGATATCCTGACTGCTAGAACTATAAGTGCTGATTGTTGATCTAAGAAATTTAAAATCATCGGCTACTTCAATCCTTTTTCCATATATCATAATGTTGCTTATTGTTCCCATAGTGAGAACCTCTGATTTCTTAATGTTGATATATAATGCAAATCAAAGGTTGTAGTTCTTGATCTTTTACAGCAAGTATTACAAGTTCTCCTTATTTTCTATAAGCAAGATTGTGTCTTTTGCCAAATGCAGGTTGTTGGTGTGTCTTCCACTGATTCTTAAGCCACATTCCTCTTCATAGAGTCCAGATTCATTCATTATTTGCTCAGTATGAAGATTACATAGGTATGTCTATGTTTGTGTTTCAGTAACTATACAAAGACCTTTGACTGGATAGATAATAACAAATTATCTCTAACATTGAGAAGAATGGGACTCCCTTAACACTTACTTAAACTCATGAGAAATTTTTATCTATATCAAAGAAGCTGTTGTCCAAACAGTGCAAGGGAACACTGAATGGTTTAAGATCAAGAATGGTGTGTGTCATGGTTGTATCCATTCTCCATATCTATGAGTTTACTTCAGATGATAGTATTTTCCAGGTCTGCTTGCTATGCTGGGTGCGAAAAAGCTTGGTGCTTATGATATCATTATTCTGTGCAAGGCTTTACTTATGAGTCTTCCATGATAAGAAATATGACTTTTTAAAAAAATATGTCTATATTCATAAGCCTGCACTGTCTCGTCTTTCCAGAGAACTTTAGTTTCCAGAGTTTTAGTCCCTAGTATCTTCTCTCAGCTTCATCTCAATTTAATTGTATCAGGTTGATATTTCAGAATGTGTGGGATGATAATGAAAACTTGTCTAGTTTGAGTGTAGATGGAGTTTTATCCTCTATTTTATTGTGATTTATATCACTTTTAATGTCTGTCAAACAATTTTGGGAATATGCACCAACTCTCCATCTTTCTTAGAAATTCCTCAGCGCAATGCATATTTATTAGATACTAACATCTAATGGAATGTAACTTCTTCGCTTTAAAATATAAACTTCCTTGCAATGTCATGATTTCAGATACACCTGAGAGCTATTTCAATGCATCATTATCTCCACAGAAATGGAAATAGTATCTAGGGGTTATTTCTAACAGCTGAAATGTATATCAATCGTGTTAGAAATAAAGTAGGTTGTCTCTCAACACTGACTGAAGAGAAACAGGTGATTCAGAGAAAGCATAAACCCATCTATATAAGAAGACTCTACAGGGCCTCTACTGTTTAATGCCATCTTGCTGAGAATTAAGGTCAAATATTGGTTTTGACTACCATGCTAAGTAAGCAACATTTGCATAAAAAGAAAAACTAAAGGGGGAAATCTATTTGGGTTAGGTAAAAGAAATAATGCTTGAACAAATGCTTATAGATGAATATTTAGCCCTATATGGTAACAGCACAACTCCTTAAGGTCATTGCCATGAATGAAAATGCCTCAGAAAGATAATCAATGGAAGACAGATAATCAGTCTCCTCCTGTTGTTTTGTGTCATCCAGTTGACTACAATTCCTAGAGAACTTATGAACAATGGCTCTGAACCTTGCTCTATCTTAAGCCACCCTCGCTATCTCTGACACAACTAGCTCCATTCCCACAGTCACTAGAATCCATGCACTCCAGGGTCTTTTTCTTCTATGCTGATCCCTCACTTCTAAGCATGATATCATTCTCCAAGAACTGGCCCCTCCTGACAATATGCCCAAAGTATGTAGAAACAGCTTCAAAATTTTTGCCTTCACGGAGCAATCTGATTCTACCATCTCCAGTATAGATCTGATTGTCCTTTAGGTAGTCCATGATATGTTCATTACTCTTCTCCAGTGCCAAAGCTCAAAGACATCAATTCTTTGTCATCATTCTGTCATTGTCCAGCTCTCAGATGCATAGCAAGTGATTGGAAAGAACTTGGCCTGAATCAGACACACCTTTGTCCTGACATCATTGCTCCTCCATAAACTGAAGAGGTCCCTGACTGCAGATTTTCTCAGTGCAATATATCTCCTGATTTCATAACTGCTAGTGACTAACTGCTGGTGGTGTTTGCGGATCCAAATAGAATGAAGTTGTTGACAGATTCATTCTTTTCTCCATCTATCATAAAGTTACCTCTACGTCCAGTGGTAAGAATATTTGTTTCCTTGATATTGAGATGCAATCTGTGTTATTGATGTTATGTGCCATCAAGTCACCTGTAACTCATAGCGATCCTATGTAGAACAGCTCTGAAGCCTGCTCTGTCCTGAGCCAGTATTACTGACTTTGTCATACCTACCCAAAATGCCCTTTACTGTATCAATGCATTTCATGTGGGCTCTTCCTCTCCTTTGCGGTTCCTCCACCCTTCTGAGCGTGAGGTCCTAAACCAAGAAAAGATCTTTCTTTTGTGGCCACATGTCCAAGTATATGAGACAGAGCTTCAAAATCCTGACCTCTAAGGGGACACTTGGTTTCCCCCTTCTCCAAACAGAACAATTTTTTTTT
>NW_006400003.1:1377982-1380089 GCF_000299155.1 Elephantulus edwardii
ATGGTTCAACATAAGGAAAACAATCAATGTAATTCATCACATCAACAAGGCAAAGAACAAGAACCATATGGTCCTATCAATTGATGCAGAATATTGACAGTTTTATTAGTTGATCTTTGGCAACAAATGTTTCAAGTCCTCCTCACTTCAGCAAGCAAGGCTGTGTCATCTGCATAAATCATGTTATTGATGAGTCTTCCTCCAAATTTGATACCACATTCCTATTTTCAAGTAACTCTAGCTGCTCAAATATTTGATGGTTGACATTTGAGGAGGGACATGGTACTATGAAGGGTGGAGGATTGGCAAAGGAGAGGAAGACCTTCAACCAGGTGGACTGAAACCGTCACTACTGCAATGGGCACTTGTGTATCAGGAAGTGTGAGGATGGCACAGGATTCTTATCAGGGTTCTTATCTTGTGTTCATAGGGTCGCTATGAGTCTTACTTGACTCAATGGTACCTAACAGCAACAAAAATAAGTGAGCATTGTAGACTATCAGTTGAAGGCAGGCATCCTAAAAAGTGAGCTTGGGCTGAAACATTAGCTTATTTAAGCCTCTAGTAGGGCTGGCCTTGCATAAAACAATAAATAGTTCAGCACAAAATAAACAGTTACTCATTGGCTGGGAAAGATATTTTAAATTATAAACCCTATGTACAACAGCCCTAAACTCTGCACTGTCTCTGACACTCCTATCCTGATTACCCATCACTGAATCAATCCACCTCATAGAGGGCCTTCCCCTCCTGCACTGTCCCTCCACCCTCCCAAGCCTGATGTCCCTCTCCAAGGACCGGTCTCTCCTTACAACATGTCCAAAGTATGTTGGATAGAGCCTTAGAATCCTTACCTCCAAGGACCCTCCCAGTTTAACCCTTTCTAGGATGAATTTGTTTGTTTTCCTAGCAGTCATGATACCCTTAATACTCTTCTCTAGCACCACAGCTCAAAGGCATCAATTCTCCTTCTTTCCTCCTTGGTCATTGTCCAACTCTCTGATGCATAACAAGTGATAGCAAAGACTATGGCCTGTATCAGACACACCTTAGCTTCCAGAGAGACACCATTGCTCTGCAGTACTTTGGAGAGGTCCCTACCAGCAGACTTTCCCATGGCAATACGCCTTTTAATTTCTTGGCTACTGGTGCCTAGAATTTTGACTGTGGAGCCAAGCAAACTAAAGCTGTGAACAATCTCAATCTCTTCACTATCCATCCTGATGCTGCCAATTGGTCCTGTGGTGAGAATCTTTGTCTTCTTGACATGGATCCTCAATCCATATTGGAGGCTGCAGTCCTTGACACTCTACAGCAAGCACTTCAAGTGCTCCTCAGTATATACCTTAAACATTACAGTTTATTCCTTTCTCACACTCTGTTAAAATATTTGTGAGGATATTCTACAGTATTATTCCTTTTCCAACAATAGGGTATTTATATTTATATTATATTAAAAATATTTTTCCCAAACAGTATTTCATTATTCTGTATTCGATTCAGCCATCAACAGTACTTTCTGAAAGTGGCCTTGGGAAATATGTTTCTTTTAGTGTTGGATCTATGTATATTATATTTTTACAGTCAATATTTTAACTTTTATATGAAAATAAGTAAACACTGAATTATTTGTGCAGAGAATGAATTTGAAAGTAAAATACAGAGTAAACTTTGGAAGCAAGGTAGCAGAATGTGAGGTTAGACAGTAGTAAACAAAGATTAGGAGCAATAAACAAGAAAACATTGTATATGATATATATTTGAGGACATACATTAATATGTTGATTTTGTTGTGTACCATAGATTGGAGTCAACCCTTAGCTGACCCTTCGGTGGGTTTTCAGAGGCAGTCAATTGCAAGGGAGAAGATTGTCCATTCTTCTTCCACAGAGTAGTTGGTAGCCTCAAACTGCATGCCTTTGGGACTGCTTCTTACCAAGAGGCTACCAGAACTCCCTCATAAATGTGTACTACAGTTAAACAACTTAATTGCTAGATTACTTAATATTTATATATTGTTGTATTGTTGTTATGTGTCATTGAGTCCCCTTCAACTCATAACTACTATATATACAACAGCTCTAAACCTGCTCTATCCTGAACCAAT
>NW_006400003.1:1380314-1382076 GCF_000299155.1 Elephantulus edwardii
TACCAAGTAATTGTGAAGACCATAGCCCGGATCAGGCACCGTAGTTTCCAGATTGATATTGTTCTTCAGTACTCCGTACTCCAGAGAGGGATCCCCGACAGCAAACTTTCCCAGTGCAATTCATCTTTTGATTTTCTGATTGCTGGTGCCAAAAGTGTTGATTGTGAATCCAAACAAGCTGAAGTTGTGAACAATCTCAGCCTCTTCTCCATCTACCATGAAGCTTCCAATTAGTCCAGTGGTAAGAATCCTTTCTTGATGCTGAACTTCAATCCATATTAAAGCCTGCAATCTTTGGTCTTCTGTAGCAACACTTCATGTCCCTCTCAGTTTCAAGCAAGGTTGTCATCTGCATAACATAGGGTGTTGACAAGTCTTCTTCAAATTCTGAAACCATGTTCCTCCTTATAAAGTCTTTAAATTCTGGTGGTATATATTCAAAGTCAAATTTTGATTCTTGCAGATTTGATTTGATTTTCTTTAGATTCCATTTGAATTTACATATGAGCAGTTGATGGTCTGTTACACAGTTAGCATCTGGCATAGTTTTTACAGCTGATATTGAGCTTCTCCAGTGGTTTTTTTCCCCCCACCAATGTAATCAGTCTGATTCGGGTGCAGACCATCAGGTGAAATTCATGTGTATAGTGCCACATTCTGTCTCCCTAGAGGAAACACTTGTGATCTAATGATAAGAAGGTCCGCTGCAATCCAAAAGGAGTGCAGTTCAAATCCACTAGATGCTATGCAGGAGGATAGACAATCTCTTTCAAAGTGATTTAGTGCTTGTGAAAACTCACTGTGGAGTCAACTATGAGTCAGTCTCAACCTAATGGCACATAACAGCAGTCTGTCTCAGTCCAGAAGCTCTAATAATTTTTTATAATAATCCAAACCTTTTTGGAAATAAATGTGGATAATAATAAATTGCTGGAGGAGGATGGGACATCTCCTCCAGTGTGATCAACTGTCCCTGAAAACCTACTGGATTGTCACCTATGGGTTGGTTCTGACTTAACGGTAGACAACAACAATAAATTATAGATAACATCAATAACAGTGAGAATTACAGAACACTTAAGTGTGTCCATGTAAAGTCTACACATAGATCAAGAAGCAGTTGTCCTAATATAATAAGGGATTGCTGCGTGATGTAAAATGAGAGAACATGCACATTAGGGCTTTATACCATTTCCATGCTTATACATTCTGTATTCTGAACAAATTATTTGAGCATCTGGACTATATACAGAAGAATGTAATATCAGTATTGAAAGAAGACTCATCAACAGCTTGTATTCTGCAGACAACTCATCCTTGCTCAATGAAAGTGAAGAGTACTTGAAGTGTTATTAAGAGTATCAAAGACTATATTCCCTAGAATGGAGTACTGCAAGAGATAAATGAAAAATTCTCACAGCTGGACATATATGCAACATCACAGCAAGTGGTGAAAAATTGGAATTGTCAAGTATTTCATTTTACTTGACTGCACAATCAATACTCATGGAAACAGCAAAGAATCAAGTGTATATGTCAATAAGCAAATCTGTCAAAGATGTCTTTAACGCTAAAGATTAGGCATAAGTTGGAAGACAAAGCTGTGTCTATCTCAAGGAAATGTATTTTCAATTACTTCTTATACATGTAAATTTTATACATTGAATAAAGTACACAGAATAAGAATTAATATATTTGAATTATAGTTTGTGTGAAGTATACTCAATACACCATGGAAAATACCAAAAGAATAAACAAAGCT
>NW_006400003.1:1382906-1384133 GCF_000299155.1 Elephantulus edwardii
TATTCCAATGTGAGATTACTATGTTTCATAGTATGTTGTTGTTGTTGCTCTTATTAACTGTTGTTGAGTCTTCTAGTGAAAGTATGAACAACAGATCTGAACTCTGTCCTATCCTGTACCATCTTCAGCATCTCTGATACACTTGATCCCTTTGTTCCAGTCACTGTGTTCGAGTCTATCTTCCTTTAGTTAACCCTCAATACTACTCCAAGCATGAAGTAACTTTGCAAGGAATAACCTTTCATGGCAATATGGCAAATGTATGTTAGCACTCTGACTGCACTTTTTCCAAGATACATCTGTTTGTCCTTTTAACAGTCCATGGAATATTCAGTATTCATCTCTAAAAATACCACAACTTTAAGGCATAAATGTGTTTGGTTTTGTTTTGTTTTTTGTTTTTGGGGTTTTTTTTCATGCTTATTCATGGTCAAGCTCTCAGTAGTGTAGCAAGTGTTTTAAACCACTTTATATCAGATGCACCTTAGTCATCAAACTGACATAATCTCTTCTCATTAATTTGGAGAGTTTCCTGATTGCAAATATGCTGAATGAATTATGTCTCTTGAATTCCTGACTGCTAGTACTAGGGATGTTGATTGTGGATACAAGGAAGATTAAATTATTGACAATTGAAATTTTTCAATTATTTCCCCCATCGATTGCTTCCATTGCTTGTAAGTCTAATGGTGAGGATTTTTGTCTGTTTTAATGTTAAGAAGTAATTCATATTGAATTCTATAGGGAGGTATTTTGGTTTTATTTTTTTTTTCTGGTGTGTGTGTATGTGTTTGTTTTGTTTTGTTTTGTTTTGTTTTATAGCAAGATTTTCAAGTCCTCTTCACTTTCAGCAAACAAAGTTGGATCATCTGTATAATGCAGGTTTTTGATGACTCTTCCTCTAATCCTAATATCACGTTATTTTCTCTAAAGTCTATTGTTGTTAGGTGTTGCTGAGTAGAGGATGACTCATAGAGACCCTATGAGCAACATATCTAAACCCCATCCTACTCTGTGTCCTCACACTTCCTGACACACTAGAACCCATTGAGGCAGTCACTGTGTCAGTCTACCTGGTTGAGGGTCTTCCTCCCCTTAGCTGACCCTCCAGCCTTCAAAGCATCATGTGTTTCTTCAAGGAATAGCCCCTCCTAGAAACATGTCTGAATACGTGAGGTGAAACCTCATCATCCTTGCCACCAAAGCGCACTTTGGCTGCACCTTCTT
>NW_006400003.1:1385913-1387053 GCF_000299155.1 Elephantulus edwardii
TGTCTTTTCATAGTCCATAAAGCACAAAGAAACATTCTTCTGATAATTCTTTGTTTTCAGTCAGAATTTATCTGACATTAACAATGACATCACCAGGTCCACTGCCTCTTTTAAAACCAGCTTGAACTGCTGGTAGTTCTCGTTCAGTGTACTATTCTACATGTTTTTGAATAATCCTCAACAATATTTTGCTTGCATGTGATATTAAAAATATTATTGCTGTTTTTATGTGCCATGGAGTCTCCTGTGACTCATCGTGGCACTATATATATTAACTCTGAAATCTGCCATATCCTGAGCCAATCTCATCATCTGAGAGAACTAATTCCATTGCTTCAGTAACTGAGTCAATCCATCTCATCCTGGGTTTTTCTCTCCTGCACTATTCCTCCACCCTTCCAAGTGCGATGCTCCTCTCCAAGGATTGAGTCTTTCTAGTCACATGTCCAAAATATATGAGACAGTGCCTCAAAACACTTGCCTCCAGGGAGTACCCTGGTTTCATCCTCTCCAGGACAGACTTGGCTGTTTTTCCTGGCTGTCCACGGTATGTTCAACACTCTTCTCCAGCACTGCAACTCAAAGGCATTGTCTTTCTTCTATCATCTATAGTTATTATCCAATTCTCTGATACATAGCTAGTAATTGCGAAGTCCATGCCTGGATCAGACACACTTTAGTCTCCAGTCTGACATCTTTGCTTTTCAGTACTCTCAAGAGGTCCCTGACAGAAACGTTCCTAATACAATTTGTCTTTTGATGTTCTAACTGCTGGTGCCAAGAGTGTTGGTTGTGGAACCAAGGAAGCTGAAGTTAACAGTCTCAATCTCCTCTCTGTCCATCACGAAACAATTAACTGGCCCAGTGATGATGATCATTGTTTTCTTGATATTGAACTGCAATACACATTGAAGGCTACAGTTCTTGACCTTCTTTAGTGAACACCTTATGTCCTCTTCAGTTTTAGCAAGCAAGGTTGTGTCATTTGCATAATACAAGTTGTGGCTATCAGATAATTTCTACATTCTCTTGGGTAACCTTTCTTGGAATGGGAACAAATATGAATCTCTTCCTTTGAGTTGGGCAATTTACTGTCCTCCAAATTTCCTGGCATAGAATGATGAGTATTTCAAATACTGC
>NW_006400003.1:1387406-1410672 GCF_000299155.1 Elephantulus edwardii
AAAAAAATCAAGTTTTTATGAAGGCAATAAAATGTCATGCCCCTGGAATCAATAAGATACTAATTGACATGTTTCAAGTGACAGATGCAGCCCTGAACATGTTGTCCAATCTATGCCAGCCTGGAAATTATTCTTACTTGTCCACATTCCAAAACCAGAGTATCCAATAAAATGTGAAAATTATTACACAGTATAATTAATGTGACATGCAAGCAAATTACTGTTGAAGACTGTTTTAAAAATGAGTAGAACAGTGCACTGAGAACTGATAAATATTTAAGTTGTATTTAAAAGACATGTTGACACCAGAGGTATGATTGTTGCTGTCAGGTGGATCCTGGCTAAAAGCAAAAAACACCAGAATATCTATTTTTGCTTTATTGAGTATGCAAAGGTAATAGACTGTGTGGATCATAACAGATTATGGTTAACATTGAGAAGAACAGGAATTTCAGAACACTTGATTGTGTTTGTGTGAAACCTATAGCAAGGCCAAAAGGCTGTTGTGCAAACAGAGCAAAGGAACACTTCATGGTTTGAAATTAAGAAAGGTGTGCATCAGGTTTGTATCCATTCTCTATACCTATTTAATCTATGTGTTGAGCAAATTATTTGAGAAGCAAGACTCTTTGAAGAAGAATGCAGCATCAGGATTGAAGGAAAATCCATTAATAACCTATGTTATGCTGATGATATAGCGTTTGGGCCCTTGGATCTGGTGTGAATTGTATTTGGGATGAACGTTCTTATAAGTGGTATAGCACTGGTCTGTCAATTTGCTGTACTGAGGTAACTTGGAGTTGCTGTGATGCTGAACACTATTCCACTGGTGTACCAAATCATTACCTGTCGTGGACTGTGTTTGGTAGAGCTTCCAGATAGAGACAGGCTTGGAAGCAGTAGTGACATCCACTTCCTAAACTACGTGACTCCTAAAACTCTAGGAACATAAAGAAACGATAGTTATAGAACAGTGTTCAAGTCTTTTGTTTACAGAGTCACTATGAATTGTGTTTGATTTGATGGCACTTAATGACAATAACACATGTTGATACATATTATAAATATAGATTAGATATAGATACATAGAAATATAAATATTATATATATATGTTGATAGATATTATTATATATATACTTGATAAATAGTATAGATATATGTAGTTGTTGTTTTGTACCATAGAGTTGGAACTGACTCATAGCTGATCCTCTGGTGGATTTCCAGAGGCAGTTAATTGCGAGGGAGAAGACTGCCCATCTTTCTCCCACTGAGCAGCTGATGGCCTTGAACCACATACCTACTGAATTTTAGCACAGCTTCTTAACACTAGACCACCACAGTTTTTGTTGTTATGTGCTGTCAAGTCAGCAAACTTGACTTTAAATTACTCTCTAGCAAATTTTCAGAGACAACTGATCACAAGTAGGGAGAAACTGATGGATCTGAGCTACGTACCTTTGGGATTTCAGCACAGCTTGTTATTCCTAGGGGATAGAGATACACACATACATGTTGCGCTGGTTGCATGTGATTTGCTGCCTCTGAAAACCCACTGGAGGATTAGCTGTGAGTCAGCTCCTATCACTCAAAACTGAAACTCATTGCCACTGAGTTGACACAGATGCATGGCTTACCCTCCAGTGGATTTCCAAAGACTGGAAATCACTTTGAAGGAGAGTGCCCATATTTCTTACATGCTTGTGGATTCGAACAGACAGCTCTTCACTCTCCAGACAGGAAAGAAAATGTCTATTTTTAAATACAAGCAAAGCGTTGTAAAGCATTCCTATACCAGTTTTGTTATTCAAGTTGTGGAGTTATCTTTCCTTATGACTTTCTTGAACATAGTTTGACTTTGTCATGTAGATGAGGGGGAATATGCAAATGAAAAATTTTAGTCTAGCCACGAGGTATTGGTTATTTTTACCTATCCACAAGGGAATAGTCTCATAGTTAAATTGAACAATCCATCATTAGAACCTTTCCTTTTTTGGCTACAAGGAAGCAGTAAGAGAATGTAGAACATTCTTGGAGACCAGACATTCTTGCTCTAGCTACACCTACGGCAGCCTCAGCTATGTCTAACTAGAGATCTGATGTGAGACAAGACCTGAAATACTACATCATTGGAACCAGAGCCAAGAGCCTTTGATCAAGTTTGTTTTGGACAAAAGGGAGTGGAGGAGAACCATAATTCACAGGACTGAGAACATGTAACACTGGCTGAGGCTGAGGGGAAGAGAAGGCCAGTATGGGCAAAACTGAGACTTAGTAAAACAGCCCAAAGCTCAAGACTGAGGTGCCTAAGTAGACATTTCATGAGACACCTTGACTGTATTCTACTGTTGTTGTTATGTGCTGTTGAGTCACTTGCGACTCATAGCGACACTATGTACAACAGCCTTAAATCCTGCTCTATCCTGTGCCAATCCCATTGGCTCTGACACACAAATCTGATTAGATCAGTCACTGAATCAATCCACCTCATAGAGGGTCTTCCCCTCCTGCACTGTCTCTCCACCCTACCAAGCATGATGTCCCTCTCCAAGGACCTGTCCCTCCTTACAACTTGTCCAAAGTATGTCAGACGAAGCTCCAGGATCCTTACCTCCAAGGAGTAGCCTGGTTTAACCCTCTCAAGGATGAATCTGTTTGTTTTCTTGACAGTCCATGGTACATTCAATATTCTTCTCCAGCACCACAGCTCAAAGGCATCAATTCTTCATCTATCCTCTCTAGTCTTTGTCCAACTCTCTGATGTATATCAAGTGATTGCAAAGACCATGGCCTGTATCAGGCACACCTTAGTCTCCAGAGACACACTGTTGCTCTTGAGTAGTTTACTAACCTGAATTACAATTGTTTGCCTTTCCTAAAAAGTAAAATAAGTAAATAAATAAAAAAATCTTAGTATTGCAACTTGAAATTGAAATTCATTTTCAGTTATTTTAACTTCAGAAATTCCAATACCATTCTTCCTTTTTTTATTCTCAAACTCTTTATATATCCCAAAACAATCTTTTTTCTTTGTCATCTCTTTTACTTTCTTCTTCCTTTTGTTTTGGCTTATCTAGTGAAATTTTTATAGTTTCTTTAGTTTGCAATTTTGGGTTGTGTTTTTGGGGTTTTTTCCTCCTGATTCTTTTAATCACCTTTTACATGGGTCATGTGTGATGATATCCTTGATCCCATTGCATAACCCTTCTGGTCTTCAACTGGTGGTGTTCAATGCCTCCAATTTGCTCTTGAAATGATTTTAAATTCAAATGAGACAGAATCAAGTTTAGATACTATGCTTTAAATTTATTATAGATTAGTGTGGTGTAAAAGTACTACAGTATGATATGATAAAATGATGTATCATATAAACTACTGCAAAGGCTTGTGTCTTAATTGTAAATTTTAATAGGATAACTTTGGTCAATTACCTTCTCAGAGGTTCAGTGTTCTTTTTAAGCAAAAATGATGCTATATCTGAACTATTCACATTAGTTTAGAAAAGTTTCATTTTTATTTGCAGACCTAGATTTTGTCTAATATAAGCAGACTGGTGTAATTTTTTTCCATTGTATATATTTGTTGTTGTTATTATGTGCCATTTCACTGTAACACATGATAACCCTGGGAAAAATAGATCAAAAACCCACTCTGTACTCTGCCATACGCACTATTTCAAAACACTTGAGAACTAACAATCCATTGTGTCAATCCACTTCATTGATGATCTTCTCCAGTCATTGTAACCCTCCTCCTTTCAATGCATGGTGTCCTTCTCCAAAGACTGGTTCCCCTTAATAACATGCCCAGAGTATGTGCAATAAAGTTATATAATCCTTACATTCAAGAGGAACTCTGGTTTCACTTTCTGGAAATAGACCTGTTTGTTTTCTTGTAAGCCCAAAGATTATTTGGTACACTTCTCATCTCCATAACTCAAACATCAATTCTTTTTCTCACATCCTTTGTACAACGAAGGAATTGATAAAGACTATGGTTTGGATCAATGCACAGCCTGCATTTAACTTTCATATTAAAATTATGTTGTTGTTCTTATTTTGTGCTGTCAAGTCGCTTGTGACTCATGGAGACCCTATGCACAAGAGCCCTAAAACCTGTTCTGTCCTGTGCCAATCACACTGTCTCTGACACCCTCATCCCAATTACCCCAGTCACTGAATCAATCCACCTCATGGAGGGTCTTCGGCTCCTGCACTGTCCCTCCACCCTCCCAAGCATGACCTCCCTCTTTAAGGATTGGTCAGTCCCTCATAATAACATGCCCAAAGTATGTCAGATTAAGCCTCAGAATCCTTGCCTCCAAGGAGCAGCCTGGTTTAATCCTCTCCAGGATGAATCTGTTTGTTTTCTTAGCAGTTCAACTCTCTGACACATAAAAAGTGATTACAAAGACAATGGCCTGTATCAGATGCACCTTAGTCTCCGGAGAGATATCATTGCTCTTCAGTACTTTGGAGAGGTCCCTAACAGCCGACTTTCCCATCACAATACATCTTTTAATTTCCTGGCTGCTGGTGCCAAGAATAATGACGGTGGAGTCAAGCAAACTAATGCTGTGAATAATCTCAATCTCTTCACCATCCATCCTGATGCTGCCAAATTGGCCCAGTAGTCAGAATCTTTGTCTTCTTGATATTGCGCCTCAATTCATATTGAAGTCTGCAGTCCTTGACCCTCTGCAGCAAGCACTTCAGGTCCTCCTCAGTTTCAGCAATCAGAGTTGTGTCATTTGCATATTGCAGATTGTTGATAAATCTTCCACCAATCTTGATCCCACACTTCTCTTCATAGAGCCCCGCCTCCTGGATAACCTGTTCTGCATACAGGTTGATGAGGTATGGAGATAGGACCCATCCCTGGTGTACGCCCTTCCCAATTTTGAACCATGCATTGTTTCCCTGCCTCCTGGTCCAAGTATAGGTTTCGCATTAGAACGATCAAGTGTTCTGGGATTCCGATTCCTCCACAGTTTGTTATGATCTACATAGTCAAATACCTTTGAATAATCAATGAAACACAGAATGTTATTCCTCTGGTATTCCCTGCTTTCAGCTAAGATCCATCTAACATTAGCTACAGTATCCATAATACCATGACCCCTTCTAAACCCATCCTGAACTTATGGCAGTTTTCTGTTAATGTGCTACTCCAGTTGTTTTTGGATAATCTTCAGTTGAATCTTGCTTACACATGAAATCAATGAGATTTTCTATAGTTTCCACACTCTGTTGGGTCACCTTTCTTTGGAATGGGAACAAATATAGATCTCTTCCAATCATTTGGCCAAATGGTTGTTCTCCAGATTTCTTTTCACAACTTGGTGAGCACGTCCAGGGCAGCATCTGTTAGCTGAAATATGTCAATTGGTAGAAAAAGTATATGCAATGAATAAATCATTGATTGTACAGAATTCTGTCATTTATCTCCAGCTTCATTTCTGTCACCAAGTCCATATTTTCCAACTACTAATCCTTCTCTGTTTCCAACTTTTGCATTCCAATCACCCATTATTATGAACATATCTTGATTGCATATTTGATCAATTACTGGCTACAAAAGTTGGTAAAAGTCTACTATTTCCTCTTCTTTGAATCTAGTTGTTGGTGTATGTATTTGAGTTATAATGGTATTCAGTGAACTTCCTTGTATGCATATGAACATTATCCTGTCACTCACAATATTGTATTTCAAGATGAATCTAGAATTTTTTTTTAAACTATGAAAGCAACCTCATTTCCCCTCACCTTTTCTCCTCTGGAATAGTAGTGCATATGATAGTCTGACTCAAAATGTCCCATGCCAGTCCATCTCATTTCTCCAATAGCCATTATGTCAAAACATTTACATTCCATTTCTTTCTTAACAATGTCCAATTTTCCTATGTTCCTGCTTTTCGAATTCCATATTCCAAACAATAGTTTCTGCTTAGAACTTTTCTTCTTCCTCCTCAACAAACTTTCGTTAACTCTGAGAAGAATGAGAATTCCAGAACACTTGATTGTGTTTATGCAAAACATACACTTGGACCAGGAGAAAGTCTCAGGACAGAGTAAGGAAACACTGCATGGTTCAAAATTGGGAAGGTGTATGCCAGGAATGGACCCTATCTCCATACCTTCTCAATCTATATGCAGAACAGATCATTGGGGAGGCTGGGCTCTATGATGAGGAGTATGATGTCAGGATTTGAGGAAGACTCATGAACAACCTGTGTTATACAGATGATACAACCCTGCTTTCTGAAGCTGAGAAGAACATGAAGTGTTTGCTGCAGAAGGTCAAGGACTGTAGTCTCTAGTATGGATTGAAACTCAGCATCAAGAAAACAACCACTGGGCCAATTGGCATCATCAGTACAATGAAGAGATTGAGATTATTAACAGCTTGAGATTTCTTGGCTCCTCCCACCAGCAACCCTCTTGGTACCAGCACCCAAGAAATCAAAAGACAGACTACATTGGAAAAGCCTGCTAACAGGGACCTCTCCAAAGTACTGAAGAGAAACAATGTCAGTATGGAGACTAAGGTGCACCTGGTCCAGGTCATAGTTTTTGCAGTTACTTGCTATGTGTCAGAGAGCTGGGCAATGACTTAAGATGATAGAAGGAGAATTGATGTCTTTGAGCTGTGGTGCTGGAGAATAGTATTGAACATACCATGAACTGCTAGGATAGTAAACAGTTTTGTCCTATAGAGGGGGAAACCACTTTTCCTTGGAGGAAAGATTTCAGAAGCCTCATATGACATACTTTGGACATGTTACAAGGAGGGACTAGTCTTTGGTGAAGTATTTCATGCTTGGGAGGGTGAAAGGACAAGCTCAAGCAAGGAAGACCCTGGCTGAGATAGATTGATTCAATGATTGGGGTAATGAGAATAGGTGTGTCAGAAACAATAAGGTTGGCACAGGGCAGAGCAAGAATCAGCGCTGTTGTTCATAGGGTTGCTATAACTTGCAAGCAACTAAACGGCACGTAACAACAAACACAGCTTATATGAGGCACACCTTAGTCTTTAAAACGGTGTTGCTTTTTAGTACTCTGGAGAAGTCCCTTACAGCAGATTTCTCCAATGTTAAACATTTCTTAATTTCTTGATTAGTCATACTAATGCTGTGGCTTGTGGACATAAAAAAGATTAAATAGTTGACAACTTCAGTCCTTTTTCTACCTATCTTACATATTATCCCAGTGGTGGGACAAAATTCAAAAGCATTGATTCTTCTTCTGATATTCTTAGTCATTGACTGACATTGACCAACCTCTCCCTCGTTGTCTTTACAATGATACATCTCTTATTCTGGGCTGTTGTTATATGTAGAATTCCTAATCATAAGTTTCATTTTAGACAGTTCTTACATTCATCTGTTCCAATACAATGGTCATGATCTATCCATTCTTATCCTATTCTCCTCTTAATCCTCCATGCCAAATCTGATTTATAACAGTGGTGCTATGAGGTATTTATCCTTTTATGACTTCGGTATTTTACTCAGCATGATTTTCTCTAGGGTTCTCCATGTGGTTTATTGATTTACACGTTCATTGCTCTTTTCAGTGTTGCGTAATGTTTCATTGTAGGAATATGCCGTCGTTTTTGTATCTATTCATTTATTGATAGGCACTTGGGTTGCTTCCATCTCTTTGCTATTGTAAATATTGCAGCAATAAACATGGATGTGCATAAATCTGTTTGGATAGTTGTTGTTTCATTTAGGGTATATTTCAAGTAGTGGAATTGCTGGATCAAATGGTATTTCCATTTCCAAATTTTGAAGAAAGCACCAAACCACCTTCCACAGTAGTTGCACCATTTTACACTCCCACCAGCAGTGAATAAGGATATTAATTTCTGCACAACTTGTCCAGTACTTATTGTTTGCTGCTCTATTGAACTTTGTTATTGTCACTGGGATGAGATGATATCTCATAGTTGTCTTGATTTACATCTCTCTGATAGTTAGGAATATTGAACAATTCTTCATGCATGTTTTTGCATAGCAAGCTGAGAGAAGACCATTACTCTGATCAAATGTACCTTAGTCTTTAAAGAGACTGAATAGGTATCACGAACCAACAAACTTTCATTTTATCTTATCTGATTTTAAATAATCTTTTGTTATGTTCAATTGACTGCCTATAACACATGCTTTGAAATTACTTTTTACTACTATGTGATTTAGAAACATTAACTGAATAATCAAACTGAATGATAATGCTTTCTGGTAACAGGTATATAATACATAAATACCAAACTTTTTGGTTTCTGTGCAAAAATTTGGTGGGCATTATGTTTCCTGCAATTACATTATGTGTCATTACTAGCTGCGGTCAAGTGGACAAGGACCCACAGAACTCTGTGAACAATGGATCTTAATGTGGTATTATTCTATTCTATGCTGTACTCATTATCTCCCATAAACCCGAGGCCATTGTTACAGTCATTGTTGTCAATCTATATTGTTGAGGTCTTCCACAGTTACACTGACACTATATCTTGTCATGTGTGATGTGTTTTTCCAAGGGTCTGGCTTCTTCTAAAAACATCCCAAAATATATGAGATGAGATTTTACTTTTCTTGCCTCCAAGGAACACTCTGGCTTTACTTTCTTCATGACATAGTTCTTTGTTCTTAGGCAGTACATGAGATATTCAATACTCTTTTGCAACACCACAAATAAAAAATTATCACTTCTTGTATCATCCTTAGTCACTATCCAACTTTGAGATATTAAAGAAGTAATTGAAAAGACTGTATTAAGTGTAGGTTTGAAGCATTAAACACTAATGACCGAGACAAGACAAATTATAGGATGATATGAAGAATTATCCATGAGGAAGCAAAAGATCAAGGGAGAAAGAAAACACCAAAATGGAAGTAAGAAGACACTGACTTTGAAAGTCCTCAAACAGTAACATCACTAATTCTCCTTGGATCTTGTGTTGCCATTTATTGCTTTTTCTTTCCTACTACCTGCTTTCTGAGCTTTATCCCTGGTCAAGTATCCCTTCTGATCTTCCATATTTGATTCTTCTAAGGATTGTATATTATTTCTTATTGTTAGCTGTCACCTTATGGGTTTAACTACTATTTACCTGGAAATTTAATCACAGGAATCATTTCAATTTGAGGCGTGAAAAGGATTAAGGAACATAGTATTAGTGTTTCTACAAGTATCAATCAGACCAGTAAGATTCGTCTTTTCTTTTACTTCCTCTGCCACCCCTGCTTCTCTACTAAGGACATTCAATTATGATCTCTTTTAAAGTTTTCAGCAGTTTTAAATGGGCATTATTGATTTCTTCTGGTCTCATAATTGTGGAGCCTGACATCCATGTGACTCTCTAAACTTTTGGACCAATATCTTCTCTATTCTTCATTGTTCTCATTCTAAACTAGATAAGGACAATAGTTGCACCCTACATGTCATCTTACAAGATTTTTAAGACTCATGGTGCTACTAACAAAGCAAGACATATAATACTGACTTTGTAGGCTATATTATGACAATTGATCTCATTGTTTAAGAAGACATAATCCAGAGAACCTTTTCATTCAGAACTCAAAGAACTCCCTCATAATAAATTTCATGAAAAAATAAAAGAAGTACAGTAATAAAGATTTACAAGTAAACATACTCATTAAGAAAAATGCTATGAAATAGAACTCAAATAGAAAACAGATAGCAAAATCAAGACTGAAAAAAATCTAGAATTTGGTGTTATTGTTGTTATGTATTGTCAAGTTGGAACAGAGCCATAGCTGATCTTCTAGTATCTTTCTAGAGACAGTAACTTGCATAGGAGGAGATAGTATATCCTTCTCCTATGGGACAGCTGGTAGATTCAAATTATGTGCCATTGGGATTGCAGCAAAATTTCTTACCAATAGGCCACCTACTCGGCTGAATGGCAGCATCATGATAGATGGTGAAGAGATTGAGATTGTTAAACACTTTTCAGTTTGTTTGGCTCTACAATCAACATTCTTGGTACCAGCAGTTAGAAAATGAAAAGATGAATTGCATTGGGAAAGTCTGCTGTCAGAGACCTCTCCAAAGTACTGAAGAGCAATGATGTCATTCTGGAGACTAAGGTTAACCTGATGCAGGCCATGGTTTGTGCAATTACTTGCTCTACAGCAGAAAGCTGGACAGTAAATTGATGTTTTTGAGTTGTGGTGCTGGAAACGAGCATTGAATATACCACGGACTACCAGGATAACAAACAGTTTCGTCCTAGAGAAGGTGAGACCAGGCTGCTCCTCCAAGGCATGAAGCTTCATCTGACATAATTTAGACATGTTGCAAGGAGGGGCCAGTCCTTGGAGAATGACATCATGCTTGGGAGTGTGGAGGCACAACACAAGACAGGAAAACCCTCAGTGAGATAAATTTATTCAGTGACTGGGGTAATGAGGGTAGTAGCATCAGAGACAATACGATTGGCACAGAATAGAACAGGGGATAGGGCTGTTGTACATAGGGTTGCTATTAGTTGCAGGAGACTCACAGGAAAGGACAAAGTTCATGAGGTCAGTCAGTACTCAACACCTCAACACCTAATAAAAGAAAAACAAACTTATATGGATGTTGAGTTTGGATATAAATAAGAATTATTTGACAAATTAAATAATTTTTAACTGATAATTATATTGATTATTGGCCAATTGTAGAAAGAAAGAGGACTATGTAGACACTGTAGAATCTGACTTTTGCTAACTACACAAAGAACTGCTTTCTTCACTGACTATGCAAAATTTGACTGTGTGGCTCACAATAAGCTATGGCTGACTCTGAGAATATTGGGAATTCCAGAACATTTGATTGTGCTAATGTGAAACCTATACGTGGACCAAGAGGCAGTCGACAGAACAGAGCAGGGAGACACTGGATGATTCAAAATCAAGAAAAGGGTCCGTCAGGGATGTATTTTGTCTCCATACCTTTTCAATCTGTATGCAGAACAGATCATCTGAGACGCTGGCCTGTACGAGGAGGAATGTGGCATCAAAATTGGTGGAAGAATCATCAACAACCTGGGTTATGCGGATGACACAACCCTGCTTGCTGAAACTGAGGAGGACCTGAAGTACTTGCTGCAGAAGGTCAAGGACTACAGGCTTGTATATGGATTGAAGCTCTACATCAAGAAGACAAAGATTCTCACCACTGGGCCAATTGGCAGCATCAGTATGGATGGCAAAGAGATTGAGATAGTTAACAGTTTTAGTTTGCTTGGTTCCACAGTCAACAGTCTTGGTAGCAGCAGCCAGGAAACCAAGAGACGAATTGAATTGGGAAAGTCAGCTGTGAGGGATCTCTCAAGAGTACTGAAGAGCAACAATATCAGGCTGGAGACTAACGTGCACCTGATCCAGCCTATATAGTCTTTGCAATTACATGCTATGCATTGGAGAGTTGGACAGTGAATAAGGATGATAGAAAAAGAATGAATGACTTTGAGCTGTGGTGCTGTGGTGTTATTTACAACATTGTGTTTTAAGATGGATATAGACATGGCCATTTAAACTATGAAAGCAACACCATTTTTTCTCACCTTTTTATCTCCAATAACCTGTGTTATGCAGATGACACAATCTTGCTTTGCTGGAACTGAAGAGGACATGCATTTGCTGCAGAAGGTCAAGGACTGTAGGCTTCAAGATGGAATGACATTAAACATCAATAAAACAAAGATTTCCACCATTGCACCTGTTGGCAGCTTCACTATGGATGGAGATTAGATTGAGATTGTTCATGACTTCAGCTTGCTCGGTTTCACTATCAATACTTTGGGCACCAACAGTCAATAAATAAAATTGCATTGGGGAAGTCTGCTGTCAAGGACCTCTCTGGAGTGTTGAAAAGCAACGATGTCAGTCTAGAGACCAAGGTATGCCTGGTTCAGGCCATGATCTTTACAATTACTATACATCAGAGAACTGGACAATAACTAAGGATTTATAGAAGAAAAATTGATGCCTTTGAGTGTGGTGCTGGAGAAGAATGTTGAACATAGCACGGACTGCCAGGAGAACAAATAGATCTGTCCTGAAGAGGAGGAAAGAAATTTGCTCCTTGAGGACAAGAATTCTGAAGCTCTGTCTCACATATTTTGGGCACATGGCCAGCAGGAGGGAGTAGACCTTGAAGAGAGACAACATGTTGGAAGTATGGAGGGAGAGCTTAGGAGGGGAAGAACCAAGATGAGATGGATTGACTCAGTGACTGGAGCAATTGGATTAGGTATGTTGGAGAAAATGAGTTTGGCACAGGATAAGACGGCTTTCAGAGCTATTGTACATAGAGTCGCTATGAGTTGCAGGCAACTCGATGGCACACAACAACAACATAGCTCACCATCAAGAAAAAAAAAAATCTTCACCAGTGGACCAATAGACAACATCATTACTGATGAAGAGAAGCTTGAGGTAATTAACAATTTTATCTTGCGTGGATCTATAAGTAACCTCTCTGAAAATAACAGTTATGAAATTAAATAGGTGTTGCAATGTGGAAATATACCCTCAAGGACCTCTCCAAGTTATTGAGGAAAAATGATGTCAGTTTGATGATTAAAATACGCTTGATTTAAGCTCTAATATTTTATTACTTCCTATGCATCTGGAAGTTGTACAATGACTAAGAATGACAGTGGAAAAATCTATGTCTTTGATTTATAGAGTTGGAGAAGAACACTCAATATCCTATGGACAAGCAGAACAATAAATATGACTTGGAAAAGATGCAGCTAATTTGGAGGGAAGGATGATAAAACTTATCACACATACTTTGGATATGTTGCTAGGATTGGCCAGTCCTTGGAAAAGGAAATAATAATTGAGAGGGTAGAAGATAAGTGAAAGAGAAGACAAGCATCAGCAACATGGATTGACACAGTGGCTAGAGAATTGGGCTTGAATATAAGAGGGATGGTAAGGATGGCACAGAACAGGGAAGGTTTCAGGACTGTTGTTCATAGGGGCACTATGAGTCATGGTTGACTCAAAAGCTCCTAATTACAACATTCGAATTCATTGAGATATTAAATCAAAAAAAAGCAAGACACATAAATTTATTTTTTAAAGTGATTGACAATGGATATTGGACATTTCTTAGGATACTAAATACTGAAGCTCAAATCTTAATGAATTTATTTTTATATTCTAAAGAACCAATATAAACATATTGGATAAAAATAAACACCAAAGGAATTAAAAGAAAAGTAAATAACAAGCAAAATAGTTTTAAACATAGACAAAGAATAAATTGCAACTACCAAAAGAAAATTAAAAAAAAAACTTTAAAATAATTGAAATTTACTTTCAATAGAACTATAAAAATATATTCATCTCCAGATATGTTACAAAGTAGGGGAGGGAAGCATAAGTAATTTAGGTAAATGGAAGATAATTCTTGAAGTGTTGCTATTGCCAATGTTGTCAATGCTGCCTGGACTTGTATATCCCCTACCATTGGATTGTAATTAGTTTTGACATGATTTTGATATGATGTTGTTACTTTTTGACATGGTTCAGCATTAACTGGTATTTTGGTACAGAGACTGTATTTATTTTTTGTTTCTTTATCACTGAGTATTTTTGACAGCAGAATCCTTCACTATTAAAAATTAGTTTGTTTTTACATTAGTTTTTTAGTGTGTGCAGTATTAAGCACATTGCAAGTTCTTCATTTTTGGTTTACGAACTCCAGGTTTTTGCATTTTGCTATAATACTCTCCTTTTGTGCTCTCCAGTCATCCTTTGGTTACTTTATAATATTTTTTTTTATTTTACGTGTGTGTGTGTGTGTGTGTGTGTGTGTGTGTACCATCAAATCGGATCTGACTGGTACAGGAGGAGATTGCCCCTCCTTCTCCAGCAGAGCATCTCATGGATTTGAACCATGCTCCTCTGAGACTGCTGTGCAGCTTCTTGACACTATGCCACAGGAGCTCCGTCAGTCATCCTTTGAAATCTTCTGTTTTACTCTTCCTTTATATCATTTTTATTTCCATTTAGCAACTCTATCCTAAAAAACAAGACTCAGAATCTCATCATACATTCACATTGGTTTGTTCTTCTTTACTTGTCCTTTCAATGATTTTTTTCCCCTATTTTTATTTTTTTTTCTGCATAAAGCAAGTTAGTCCATTATTTTATTACATCTTAGTGCTTCCTTAAAATAAATATGGTAATAGAATATCAAACGCACAGTGGGGACCACACACACGTGGGACACACGGGGACCAAGTCCACTCGCAACGTCACACTCGGTGTCGAGTGGCTGCACTGCCTGCGATCACGTACGTACAGGACAGCTGTGGCGAGCCGGGGATGCACAACACGGTGGACCCTCCTCTCCTCCAGGGGCTGGGGCGCCGAGGCCAGCCCACCACCAGGCCCCATGCTTCCGGGCCATGTTCTCGCCTCGAGGAGAACCGCTCACTCACCTCCTGGTCTAAAGTCCTCAACAGTTATGCTCGTTTCTAACTCTTCTACTGATCTTTCATTTCCTCTGCAGTTTGAAATATGTTCAAGTAACTCTTCCAAGAAAGTATGTGCAAAGCTAACGTGAGTTACTCCAGAGTCTTCCAGCAACCAGGTCCGATCAGGGCAGCCGAGCAGCAGGTGAGTCCCACAGGGGGCTCAGAGGAGGTCCGTGTGCCCAGCGTGGACGGAGGGCGGACCCAGCAAGAATGGAGTCGGAGGGGCCGCTGGTACCTAGACAGCATCTGCCTGGGAGAGCATCGGTGAGCGTCCAAGCAACGTGGAGAGTCCACGACTACCTTGCGTCCTAGGGGCTCTGCAGTGAAACAATTTTTTGTTTGTTTCATCCCACAACTTATGTAGTCATTAGGGTCCAGTGCTTCAAATCTATTCTTTAATTCATTTCTAAATTCAGTTAGAACATATTAGATATACTTTTACTCTTTTGGACTTATTTTCTTCAGCTTCAATTTGAATTTTTATGTGAACGGTCAATAGCCTCTCCTGCTATCATCCACTGTCCTTTTTCTAGCAGATGTCATTGAGTTTTTCAAGCATCTCTTTCCACAGTTGTATTTAATTTGATTCCTATTTACTTCATCAGCCAAGGTTCATATGTCTAGGATATGTTCATAGTTTTCTACATGTGTTTTTGTTAAACATATTTGAAATGAGAAGGCCATTAGTCATTCACAAAGGGCATATACTAAGCAGAAATTACGAGACTGGCATAGAATTGGGAAGTATTTTATTCATAGGGCACTAGGAATTGGAACCAACTATGAAAAGGAATTTGACTGTGTGTATCACAACAAATTGTGGTTAAGCTTAAGGAAAATGGGAATCCCAGAACACTTGATTGTTCTCAAGCGAAACCTATACTTAGACCAGGAAGCAGTCATCAGAACAGAGCAAGGGAACACTGTTCACTGTTTTGTTTCCTTGGTTCAAAATATATATGGTTCAAAATCAGGAAAAGAACGTGTCAGAAAAGCATCCTGTCTCTATACCCTTTCAATCTACTTGGAACAGATCATTCAAGAGGCTTGGCTTTATGAGGAGGAAAGTGGCATCAGGATTGGAGGAAGACTCATCAACTACCTACATTATGCAGATGACTCAACCTTGCTTACTGAAGCTGAGAAGGACCTGAAGTGCTTGCTGCAAAAGGTCAAGAACTGTAGTTTTCAATATGGATTGAAGCTCAACATAAAGAAGACAAAGTTATCTCACCACTAGAGCAATTGGCTGTATCATGATAGATAGAGAAGAGATTGATGTTGTTAAAAATTACAGCTTGCTTGAATTCACAATCAACAAACACTCTTAGGCACCAGCCATCAGAAAATCAAAAGACTAACTGCATTAGGTAAATCTGCTGTCAGGAACCTTTCCAGAGTACTCAGAAACAATGATATTAGTTTAGAGACTAAGGTACGCCTAATCCAGGCCCTGGTCTTCACAATTACTTACTTATGCGTCAGAGAGCTGAACAATGACTACTTATAACAGAAGAAAAATTGATGCCTTTAAGTTGTGGTGCTTATGAAGAGTCTTCAACATAAAGTGGACTACCAAAACCCAAATAGGTCTGCCTTGGAGAAGGTGAAACCAAGTTTCTCCTTGGAGGCTAGGATTTTGAAGCTCCATTTCACATACTTTGGCTCATTGCCAGGAGATACTGGTCCTTGGAGAAGGAAGGGTGGAGGAACAGTGCAGCAGAGAAAGAATCCGTATGAGATAGATTGATACAATAACTAGAGAAATGGGGCTAGGCGTGTCAGAATCAGTAAGACTGGCTCAGGACAGAGCAGGTTTCAGAGCTGCTGTACATAAGGTTGGTATGAGTCTCATGAAACTCAGTGGCATACAACAACAAGGACAAAAAAGCCCCCTAATATCAGAAGAGATTTTTAAAAATTAAAAAAATATGACTTTATGAAATGTAGTCTGCTGTTAGGGACCTCTCCAAAGTACTGAACAGCAATGGTGTCTTTCTGCAGACTAAGGTGTATCTGATACAGGCCATGGTCTTCGCGATCACTTGTTATGCATCAGAGATTTGGACAATGACCAAAGAGGATAGAAGGGGGAATTGATGTCTTTGAGCTGTGGTGCAGGAGAAGAGTGTTGAGGGTACGATGGACTGCTAGGAAAACAAACAGACACACCCGAGAGAGGGAAAAACCGCGCCGCTTTGGAGGCAAGAATTCTGAGGCTGTGGTAGTAGGGATATTATAAAGTTAGATGGATCTTGATTGAAAGCAGAGAGTACCAGAGGAATGACTTTCTGTGTTTCATTGACTATCCAAAGGCATTTGACTGCGAATCACAACAAACTGTGGCTGACTCAGAAGAATCAGAATCCCAGAACACTTAATTGTGTTTATTTGAAACCTATACTTGGACGAGGAGCCAGTCATCAGAAAAGGGCAAGGAGACACTGCATGAGTCAAAATCAGGAAATGTGTACACAAGAGATGTATTCTATCTCCATACCTTTTCAATCTATAGGCACAACAGATTATCTGGGAGACTGGGCCATATGAATAGGAATGTGGAATATAGTACTGGAGGGAGATTCATCAACAACCTACACCTACACTATGCAGATGACACAACCCTACTTGCTAAAGCTGAAGCATGTGTTGCAGAAGATCAAGGACCGCAGCCTTCAGTATGTAAGCTCAGCATCAAGAAAACAAAGATTCTCACCACTGGGCTAATTGGCAGCATTGTGACAGATGGTAAAGGGACTGAGAATGTTAATAGCTTTAGTTTTCTTGGCTCCAAAATAAACACTTCGTACCAGCAGTCAGGAAATCAAGAGATGAATTGTATTGGGAAAGTCTGCTGTCAAGAGACCTCTCCAGAGTACTGAAGAACAATGACATCAATCTAGAGACTAAGGTGAGCCTGATAAACATCAGAGAGCTGGAAGAGAACTAACGTCTTTGAGCTGTGGTGATGGAGAAGAGTGTTGACTATACCATGAACTTCCAGGAGAAAAAAAAAAACAAAAAAATACGGTTTGTCCTAGAGAGGATGAAGCCAGGCTGTTCCTTGGAGGCAAGTGAGACAGATTGATACAGTGACTGGGCTAATAAGTGTAGGTGTGTCAGAGACAATAAATTGGAACATGATAGAGCAGGTTTCAGGTCTGTTGTACATAGGTCACTAGGAGTCACAGGTGACTCAAGAGCACATAACAACAACAATTTTTATAGTATTCAGATTGACCGATAGTGAACAATAGTAGTTGTATTTTAACAATTTTTGTATAAATGTCCAAATATGAGCAGATGGTCTAAGTTAAAATAATGTTATTTGGAACTTTTAATTGGAGCTATTATTTTCACACTTTATCAAATTGATTTAATTTCATTTAATTTGAGTAAAAAGAGATAATCTACATTTTAAAACTAACCATGTTTTCTATTTATTAGATTTCAGCTCCTCTCCATTTTAAATAAGTCATGGTTGGCACTGAAGCAATGTTTACTTGACAGCTAAAAATATGGGGGGTTTGTAATTATTTGGTTAGCTGACAATCAACAGGATATTACAAGCATTAAAGTGAATTGAGGGTGAATATGGTGCTAAATTGTCTGTTTGGTTATGGGTATTGATCAAGTTAATAACATAACTGTAGAATTGCTACTTCCTGCTTTAATATACATTCTATTTCAAATGTTTTAGTTCATTTACTCTTTTAAGAAATGTACAAAGGTTTATGATGATCATTTCCTCTGCAGAAATATCTCTTCTTTTTTAATTATCTATTTATGAAAGAGGAACAAGAACATTTAATTTTACTTTCTCTCATTTTAGCCTTCATTATTTAATCACTATTAATTTACTTTTTTCCATTTTTCTGTTTATGCCTTCTCTATTTCAATTCCTTCCTTTGTTTATGAAGAAGACTGAGTTGCATAAATTCTGTCCATACAGAAACATAAAAGTCAACAAAAGGCAAAATAAAAAACTCTTCACAAACTCATTACCATTAAATCAGAAATAATGCATAGCTGATCATGAATTAGTTTTCTGAGGCTGTAAATAGCATAGCAGGAGATTGCTCATCTTTCTCTTTCTCAGCTGCTTCTGGATTCAAACCACTATAGAGGTGTGACTACAGTCTAGTAGTGGAAATCCGTACAGACTGGGCTGTCAGAGTTCCTTAAAAATTAGTGATTACTTAGACTTAAGCAGGTGTTCCATATAAGAAAGGTTTGCTAGATGGTTTTGCTAAATATTATAGCTACAAAAATCCTATTGTGTAGTTTCTCATAAGGTTGCTCTGAACCAGGGACTGACTGACTCTATGATAACTGAAAAAACAAATTTTTATTTCTCAACATTCTTAGCTTACCTTTATCATTTAATCACTCTTTTCAGTTCTTCCTCATTTTCAGGATCTCGCATTTTGGTAAACCTTAATCGCACAGAAAGAAACATGTCTGAGTATTTTGATTACCATTCAGAAGAACTGACAAATCCTTTGGGAATCAATTAAAGAAGAGCTAACTATACTAAGACAGTTCACTTGGATTTTTGCTTATATTTTCTTAATTTTCACTGTGGAAAATTATAACTATCTTTTCACTTGATTAAGATGAAACTCATTCATTGCTAAGTCCATTGGTACTGAGAATTCTGACTCACTGAGATTATGTTATTGTTCTGAAAGTGCATATTGCAAGCTGTGCCCCAAATTTTGGGTATACAATGTAATATGAAACCTTGCATGATCTTACACCATCTTCACAATCTCTTCTTTGTTTAAGCCTATAATCGTTGTTGTTGTTATGTACCATCTATTCGTTTGTGGCTCATAGTGACCCTATGTATAAGAGCTCTAAACACTGTTCTATCCTGTGCCAACCTAGCCATCTCAAACGCACTTATTCCCACTGCTCCAGTCACAGAATCGATACATCTCATCAAAGGTCTTCCTCTCCTTTGATGTACCTCCACTCTGCCAAACATGAGGTCCCTCTCCAAGGACTAGTCGCTCCTGGCAACATGCCCAAAGAATGTCAGACAAAGCTGCAGAATCCTTGACTCCAAGGAGCATTCCAACTTCACTTTCTCCAGGACAAACCTGTTTGTCCTCTAGAAGTCTGTGGTATATTCAACACTCTTCTCCAGCACCACAGCTCAAAGGCATTAATTCTCTATCAACCCTATTCACTGTCCAACTCTCTGATGCATAGCATGTAGTTGCGAAGACTATAGCCCGGATCAGGCACACCTTAATCTCAGGCACACCTTAATCTCCAGCCTGATGTTATTGTTCTTCAGTACTATTGAGAGGTCACCCACTTTCCCAGTGCAATTCATATCCTGATTTCCTGGCTGCTGTTACCAAGAGTGTTGATTGTGGAGCAAACTAAAACTCAATCTCTTCACCAACAATACTGATGCTGTCAGTTGGCCCAGTGGTGAGAATCTTTGTTTTCTTGATGTTGAGCTTCAATCCATATAGTAGGCTGTAGTCCTTGACCTTCTGCAGCAAGTGCTTCAGGTCCTCCTCAGTTTCAGCAAGCAGGGTTGTGTCATCTGCATAACACAGGTTGTTGATGACTCTTCTACCAATTCTGATGACACATTCCCCTTCGTACAGCCCAGCGTCTCAGATGATCTGTTCTGTATACAGATTGAAAAGGTCTGGAGACAAAATACATCCCTGATGAACCCCCTTCTTGATTTTGAACCATGTAGTGTCTCCTTGCTCTGTTCTGACAACTGCCTCATGGTTAAAGTATAGGTTTCACATTAGCACAATCAAATGGTCTGGGATTCCCATTCTTCTCAGAGTCAGCCACAGCTTGTTGTGATCCACACAGTCAAAATAAAGCACAATAAAGCACAGATATACAAAGAGTAAATCCATCCTACTATGAATTGTCCTCATTTTTATTATTCCTCTTTCCTATGCATAATGTCCTTGTACAAGAACTGTATCCTCTTGATAACATGTTAAAATTATGTGAGATAAAGTATTCATATATTTGATTCCAAAGATCCAATGATGGTGAAACTTCATTTTATTTCTTCTACTTTTTTAATTTTTTTTTATTTTTTTGCTATAAAACTTAAACAAACAAACAAAAAGGCCAAATATCTCTAGCAGTCAAAACTACATAGCATATTCCTTGGGGAAAAAGTTGAAGAATCTCTTCCCATTAAGAATTATAACTTTGGAAGCCCCATGAATAATTGTTGTTGTTATTGTTATGTGCTGTCAAGTCACTTGCAACCTTATATAGAACATTTCTAATCCCTGCTCTATCATAAGCCAGCCTTACTGTGTCCAACATACCTAACTCCATTACTCCAGTCACTCATACAGAACATTTCTAATCCCTGCTCTATCATGAGCCAACCTTACTGTGTCCAACACACCTACCTTCATTACTCCAGTCACCCTCCTGTGCTGTCCCTCCACCCTCATCTTTTAATTTCCTGGCTGCTGGTACCAACAGTGTAGACTGTTGAGGCAAGCAAACTAAAGTTGTGAACCATCTTTGTCTTTCCACCATGATGCTGCTAGTTGGCCCAGTCAAGAATATTTGTTTTCTTTATGTTTAGCTTCAATTTATATTGAGTTAAATACCTACTTGATGTCAGTGAGTAAGTTTTAATTAGCAAATAAGACTTTTGTACTGTATTTATCTTCAAAACATGAAAAATTCTATTTCCCATTAACTAAAGGAATAGATTTAAATTTTTGGCTTATATTTTCATAAAAAAAACAGTGCTAAGGAAATGCCAATTGTCATGGCTGATATTATTACACAAAATATAAACCTGCACATGTAGAACATTCAGCTAATGGTGAATACAAAGGAATGGCAGTATAAGCTTTCCTGATTGAAAACTTCAGACTCAGAATGAGATTTCTAATCAATTGTTTCAATTTTCTGTGTTACTAAGTACCCACATAAAAAGGACTTGAAGAGTTTCTGGTTTTCTTTGTATTGTTACAGAAATCTGATAAATCTAATGTTGTAATGTAAGTTTAATATGCCAAACAAATTATCTAAAAAGCTAAACTTTATGAAGAAGAATGTGGCATTAAGATTAGAGGAAGGCTAATCATCAATCTGAATTATGCCGATGACACAGATTTATTGGCTAAAGGTGAAGAGCTTAATTCAGAGGATCAGGGAGTACAGCTTTCAGTAAAGATTACATCTCAACAGTAAGAAAACAAAAATTCTCACTGCTGGACCAATGGACAACATCATGATAAGTGGAGAAAAGTTAGAAGTTGTTGACAATTTCATCTTACTTGAATCCACAGAAAACAAGAGATATGCTGCATGGGAAATTCTTCTCCCCAACACCTCTCTAAAACACTAAAGAGCAATGATGTTAGCTTAAAGACTAAAGTGAGCCTGACCGAAGTCATTGTCTTCTCAATTATTGCTATTCATCTCAAAGTTGAACAATAACAAAGGATGACAAAGAAGAATTGAAACTTTGAGTTGTGGCTTTAGGTAAGAGTACAGATTATTCCATGGATTTCCAAAAGAATATATCTTTTAGAAAGTGTAAGAAGAATGCTTCTTGGAGGCAAGGATGGTGAAATTCTGTTTGACGTACTTCAAGCATTTTCTTAAGAGAAGTAAATTCTTAGAAGACATCATGCTTGGAAAGGCCAAGGTCTGTGTAAATGGGGAAGGACCTTAACGAGGTGAATTGACCCAGTGTTGTAACAATGAATGATGTAATGTGTGCTGGAAAAGGTGAAGATGGTACAGGATGAAGCAAGTTTCAGATTTCTTGTTGATAGGTTCTCTATAAGTAGTAGTCCAATAGATAGTACTTATCAACAAAACAAAAACACAGGAAAATGCTCTTGTTTTGGCTTCAGAAATTTAACAACAGAGTTTATCTTTCTGCTTCTGTACAACTTGATTAGATCCCTTATGTCTACTTCTCACATAGATGGAATTAGAGTCCATGGTGTTACAGAGCTTTATATTCTGTTTGCAGATGTTATTTCAAAACATGCACTTTTATTTTATTCATATGTAAGTTAGTTGACGCTTAGAAATAAAACTTAATCTTATATATTCATGATTAAAATTACTTTACAATAAAAATTAAGACAAAGAATTGAAAATTAATTTTCCAGGATTGTATTCTCAATCATCTGCCTTAACAGTGGTAAAAAATTTACTTAATTCTCAGGAGTAGGATATTATATTCAAGTTATGAATTAAAATAAGATATAAGTCCTCAGATTTCTTTTTCTTAAGAACCTAAAAAGATCTTAACAGCATGGTAGAAAAAGCAATATATTAGAGCTTATCTGAACAAAGCTTACAGCTTAACATGATATCATATTCTCCTTGAGAGAGGAAATATTCAGAGTGCAAAACTGGATCTTCTTCAGTTCATTTTTCCCCTTTTATATCTTGGAGATTTTATCTTTTTTTGTGGATTCCTTTATACTTCATACATAAATGTATGAGACTACATAAATCCTTTTCCATAGTTCTGTTGCTATGTGCTGTGTGGGTTTTTACTGCATAAAATTCAGAATGACAAAATCAAATCCCTTAGTCTACTTAAAGCCTTGCCCACAGTAGGCTGTTAATAAATGGGTTAAAATATGTTTCCCCACTGCTATGTAACCCTAAAATGAATTATTTTTTGCCTGTTTCTCAAACTGATGATCTCTAGTGACCTATGTTATTTCTCCACTCCTACTGAATCATTTAACTAAACAATTTATGTGTGTA
>NW_006400003.1:1410827-1413172 GCF_000299155.1 Elephantulus edwardii
TTCATAGTTTTTAGTTCCAAGAACATGAGGAATTTCACATTCGCTTTAGTTATAAACTCAGGACACAAATTATATTACTTGAAGTTTTTTCTTGTTGTGTGCAATCGAGCTGGAACTGACCCATAGCTGACCGTCCAGACCATGCAGCAGGTATTCAGAGGCAGTTAAGCACACAGGAGGAAGGTGCCCATCCTTTTTCTGCAGAGCAGCCGGTGGATTTGAATCACGTGCCTTCATAATTGCAGCACAGTTTCTTCCATCTAGGCCATGAGTGGTCCATATTAAACTTGTTGTTGTTGTTAGGTGCCATCAAGTTGACTAGGACTCATAGTGACCGTATGAATAAAAGATCTGAACCCTGCTCTATCTTATGCCATCCTTACACTCTGACGAACAAGAGCCCATTGCAGCAGTCACTTTGTCAATCCACCTGGTTGAGGGTTTCCATTCCTTCATCAATCATCCACCCTTCCTACCATCAAATCCTTCTCCAAGGAATAGTCCCTCCTAACAACATTTCCAAAGTATATGAGGTAAACCTCATCATTTTTGCCCCCAGAGAACACTCTAGCTACATACTCTCCAAGACATATCTGATTGTTCTTGGTCTTCTGTGGGATGATCAGGGCTCTTCTCCAACATCACAGTTTAAAGGTGTCAATTTTTATAGTAATCCTTTTTCATTGTCCAGCTCTCAGATGCACAGCAAGTAATCAGAATGTCCATGGCCTGAATCAGACATTCCTTACTTCTCAAACTGACATTATTATTCGTCAATAATTTAGAGAGATATCTAACTATAGATTTTCCTAGTGCAATATGTGTTTTTATTTCCTGACTAGTGGTACCAAGGCTGTTAATTGTGGATCCAAGCAAGTTGAAGTTATTGACAATTTCAATCTCCTCTCCATGCATCTAGACACTGCTTATTGGTCTAGTAGTAAGAATTTTTGTTTTCTTGCAATTGAGATGGAATCCATATTTGAAGGTTGCATTCTTTGATCTTCTACAACAAGTGCTTCAAGTCCTCATCAATTTCTACAAGTTAGGCTATGAAATATGCATAACACAGGTAATTGATAAGACTTCCTCCAATCCTGATGCCACATTACTCTTCATAGAGGCCAGGTTCTTGGATAATTTGCTCAGCATACAGATTAAATAGGTACAAAGAGAATACAACCCTGACACACTCCCTTCTCAATTTTAAACCATGCAGTGTTCCCCTGCTTTGTTCACACAGCAGCCTCCTGGACTGAGTATAACTTTGGCATGAGCACATTTACATGCTCTGGGATTCCCATTCTTCTCAAAGTCAGCCACAACTTGTTATGGTCCACATAGTCAAATGCCTTTGCATAGTCAATAAACTACAAATAGACATTCTTCTGGTATTCCTTACTTTTAGCCTGAATCCATGTGGCATCAAAAATAATGTCCCTAGTGCCATGGCCTCTTCTAAGAATATAAAAAAAAAAAGATGAATCATACTTTTATTTGATAATCTTATTGTACCTATGCAGTGGGTTTTGGTTTTTTTATTGAAATTTTAATGAAAGTTTACAGTGACTTTGGATTACATTCATACATTGTTGCACATTTTCATCCCTGTACACCCCTAACCCCTAGTTTGCTTTTCTCTTTGGAAAGTAAAGAAAAAAAAAATCTTTCATTGTCATAAAATCCCCTTGCTCTAGTCCACTTTATTTGTGGACTCTTGCCATGAAAATAATACCTAATTATACATTCTTTTAAACAGTTCTCTCCTTCATATGTTTCAGTGCAGTATACATTATATATCCACACTTTTCTTAGTTTCCTCCAGCTCTGATGCCAGTTACATTTTACAACAGTGGCACTGTGTAGTATTTGTCCTTTTGTGACTAACTTCACTCAGTATAATGCTCTCCAGGGTCACATCTATTTTGTGTTATATTGCATGAGTTCCTTGGTTTTCAATGCAGTATAGTATTCCATTGTGTGAATATACCACAGCTTCTCTATCCTTTCGTTTATAGATGGGCACTTGGGTTGCTTCCAACTCTTTGATATTGTGAACAAAGCCATAATAAACATTGCTGTGTATATATCTGCTTGGGTGGTTGTTCTACTTTCTTTAGGGTTTATTACCAATAGTAGAATTGCTGGATCTAATGGTATTTCTATTTCCAATTTTTTGAGAAAGTGCCATATTGCCTTCCATAGTGGTTGTACCATTTTACACTCCCACCAACAGTGAATATGGGTTCCAGTTTCTACACAATCTTGCCATCCTTTGTGTTTTGCTACTCTGTTGAATTATGCTATTCTTACTGACATGAGATGGTATCTTATAGTTGTTTTGA
>NW_006400003.1:1417172-1440860 GCF_000299155.1 Elephantulus edwardii
TCAATCCATATTGGAGGCTAGAGGCTTTGACCCTCTGCAGCAAGTGCCTTAGGTCTTCCTCAGTTTCAGCAAGCAGGGTTGTGTCATCTGCATAACACAGACTGTTAATAGATCTTCCATAATCCTGATGCCACACTTCTCCTCATAAAGTCCAGCTTCCCAGATAGTATGTTATGCATGCAGGTTGAAAAGGTATGGAGATAGGACACATCCCTGATGTACGCCTTTCCCAATTTTGAACCATGAAGTGTTTCCTTGCTCGGTTCTGACGACTGCCTCTTGGCCCAAGTATAGGTTTCGCATTAGCACGATCAAGTGTTCTGGGATTCCCCTTTATCTCAGAGTCAGCCACAGTATGTTATGATCCACACAGTGAAACGCCTTTGCATAATCAATTAAACACAGATAGTAATTCCTCTGGTATTCCCTCCTTTCAGCTAAGACCATCTAACATTAACTACAATAACCATAATACCACGAACCCTTCTAAACTCAGCCTGCACTTCTGCCAGTTCTTTGTTGATGTGCTGTTCTAGTTGTTCTTAGATCATCTTCAACAGAATCTTGCTTGCATGTGATATCAATGATATTGTTCTATAATTTCCACATTCTGTTGGGTCACCTTTCTTTGGAATGGGAACAAATATAGATCTCTTTCAGTCAGTTGGCCAATGGTTCTACAGATTTCTTGGCAAAATTTGGTGGGCATATCCAGGGCAGCATCTGTTAGTTGAAATATGTTGATTGGTATATTTTTTGCTAATTCCTTCAAAGTAGCTGAACTTCTTCCCTCATCAGCATAGGCTCTTGCTCTTTTGTTATTTCATGAAGCTATGTCTAACATACTTTGGACATGTTGCAAGGAGGGACCAGTCTTTGGAAACGGATGTCATGCTTGGGAGAGTTGAGGGACAGTACTAGAGAGGAAGACTCTCAATGAGATGAATTGATTCAGTGATTGGGGTAATGGGGTGAGTGTGTCGGAGACAGTGAGGTTGGCACAGGATAGAGCAGGGTTTAGAGCTGTTGTACATAGGGTCGCTATGAGTCATAGGAGACTTGATGACGCATAACAACATCATCCATTGCTTTAAATCTGATGACATGACCAGGTGAGAATGTGTAAGTAAAATACATGTCTGAGATTCCACCCATCACCTTTAGCTCTGCTAGGGTGGTCTCAGCCTACTTCAACTGCAGACTCAGATCAAACTGATCAGTGTCTTCTACATCAACAATTGTGAGGACTTAGGAGAAAGAGGTGGCCACACTATGGGGAGAATGTGGCAAAGTGTAGCTTGATGGAGACCTGGAGATGGAGACAGAGTGCAAAGATTTGCTAACTGGACAATTAAGGGAAGAACTCATGTGGGACTGTTATGAGATGAAGCTTGCTGGATGATTGAGGAAACAAAGGGCTTCTTGCCTTTGTACTTTTGGACTGAACCTAGACTTTCACTATGTGGTATCCTTGGTCTTCCCTGGTCTCGTTCCCCAACAATGTGTTTTCCTAATAAACTCCACAACTTTTTTTCCCAGGAATTTTTATTTTATTTGCTACAGAAACTTCACTTTCAAATCACTTTCTTGAAAAGGAAAAATGTATAACCAACAGAGAAGGTGTGTGAATGGAATAGCAATATATAGTAAAGCTTTATTTAAACATTGCTGTAACATCAGTCAAATGAATGATTGAAAAAATAATTTTATTTATAAATTTTCACACAAATAAAATAGGTTTTAAAAAGTTATTTTCTTCTAGCATTTTAAAGATGTTTGCTCACAGTGTTCTCATATTTCATTTGCCAGTGGAAATTTTTCTGTTAATCACATTTTTTCTTGTTGAGAAATTTTTTTCTGTTCTCTGGTGATTTTTCAGAATATCTATTCACTCAAAATATTTTGTAATGCTATTATTTTTACCTATTTTTTTAAAAAAAGGTGGATAAATGGAAAGAAGTAAGTACAGAAGCTGGGAGACGACTTAGATGACAATTGCAGTGATTTAAGTAAGAGATTATGATGGCTTGTGCAAGTTATTGACGGTATCAGTCATAGCAATATTTTGGTTTCTGAAGATCTATTTAAAATGGAGAAAACAGTTATTGTGCTTATGGATTTTCTGTAACAACAAACCAAATATCAAGACATGGATATGGTTTATATTTTCTAGTTATTTAATGAGAGTACATTTGTATAAATACAAAGGTAATGGAAGAATCAGGCTTTAAAGGAAAGATTAGGAGCTTTAGTTTAAATTTGAAATGCCTATTAATAACCTTGAAAGAGAAAAATGTGGCAGCCCATATCCATAAAGATTTATAGCCTTGGGAACTCCATGTTTGATACTTTTCTCTTCTATAGAGTTTGTATTAGTTACTAACTTGAAAGCAATTCATGTTGCTATTGTTGTTGTGCACTGATGAGTCAGAATCAATCTATAACTGACCCTCCAGTGGGTTTTCAGAGCAATAAATCACATGGGAAGAGACTAACCATTCTTCTTCTATAGAACAGCTGGTGATTAGAACCACATACTTCTTACCACTAGGCCACCAAAGCAATGGCAAGACCGTTAAATGCCTCAGAATACATACCCAAAGTAGCAGCTGGAAATATAAGCCTGGGATTTGGAGAAGTCTAGGAGAACTGATACCTTTGAGCTGTGGTGCTGGAAAAGAATATTGAATATACCATGAACTTCTAGGAGGACAAACAGATTTGTCCAAGAGAGGGTGAAACTAGGTTGCTCCTTGGAGGGAAGAATTCTGAAGCTTTATCTGGCATACTTTAGATATGGTGCAAGGGGGACCAGTACTTGGAGAGGGATACTATGCTTAGGAGGATGGAAGGACAGCATAAGAAAGGAAAACTCTCGATGTGATGGATTTATTCAGTTACTGGGGTAATGGAAGTAGGTGTGTCAGAGACAATAAGATTGGCACAGGATAGAGAAGGGTTTAGGGCTGTTGTACATAGAGTCGCTATAGGTCGCAGGTGACTCGATGGCACATAACAACAGCAACAACAATAGAAGTATCTGTATGGCTTTGTTTTTCTACCTCCAGGCTGACACTTTGCATCAGAGCTGATGCAGAACCTAGACATCATGGGAGAGACTTCAGGCAGACATGGGACATGACCATTTTATGCCACCTTCACCTGGACCGTCACAGTAGACTCCTGACTATTCCTTGCTTTCATCCCTTGACCTCAAATGGGCTGTTATTGAGATAGCATTAAAATGAATGCTAAAGAATGAAAACTACGGCATATCATTACTTTTAACATAAATCTGAAGTTATCATATGGGAATTTGAGTTGAGCAAATGAACAACTGTTTATATTGTGAGAAGCCAGGGTCCTAACTGAGAAAAAGGTAGACATAAACATGAAGTAGGGGGATATGAGGGAGAACTCAGTGGTATTAAATTTGGAAGTAAAATATCTTACTGAAAATTTACAATAACTTGCATTGAAATATTTATTTGCTAAAAGGGTAATGACATGCCAGTAGCAATGAGCACATCCATTATCTAAGTCTTGAATGTGAAGTTCTGTTATCCACTGAAAGGAACAGATTGGCAAAGGATAATAAATAATAATACGATAAGGATAATAAATAAGCACAGGGGTTCATAGAGAGATGTTTCCTCCATGGTCCAAGACAGTGTGAGTATGTGATGAGCTCAGAACATCTTGTTACTAAAAGTACAAGAGTACTCAAAAGCCAGGGAACCATGTCAGAGGACAGTTTGAGCATCAAAGTACAATAGCTATGAATAATTGTTATTGTGTAGATTCAGAACCAACCGATTAGTGACCCTCTACTGGGTTTTCAGAGACCATAAATCACATGGGAGGAGATTGCTCATCTTTCTGCCATGGAGCAGCTGGTGATTTTGAACCATGTACCTTGGGATTGCAGTGCAACTGCTTACCACTAGGCTACCAGAGTGGCTGGACTCTGTAAGATGGTGCTCTCATTTTGGTTGAGGATCTGTGTGGATTGTGTGGTTGGTTTTTATTTAAGCCTCTTTTTTAGAGAAAATAAAACCTCATGGGGGCCCCTTGTATTTAAAAGTTGGGCCCAATGAATTATAGTTTAATCCCTTGTTACTATATTTTGGAGGAATATTCTTCTAAGTTATATACCACTCTGGTCAGTTTCCTGCGCTGAGGTAATATGTGTTTGCTGTGACACTGAACTTTGTACCATTGAGGTCTCAAATATCATAAAATGGAACAACTGTGCCATAGGTGTGTTGAATGTTATAATGACTACCCATTATGGGAATTTTGCTGGACCTCCCAGATTGATTCAGGTTTGAAAGCAGTAGTGGCATCCACTTGCTAAACCATATATCTCTGAAAATTCTAAGAACTTGGAGAAATGACTATATATATATATATACACACACTCACACATATATATATACACACATATATACATACATACATACATACATACATACATACATACATACATACATACATACATGGAGGGTCCTTGTATTTAAAAGTCAGTTGGGCTTGAGGATCTAGTGTTATTTTATATAGGGGGAATATTCTTCTGAGTTGTACAGCACTCCTCTGTCAATCTGCTGCACTGAGGTAATTTGGGTTTTTTGTGATGTTGAAATATGTGCCATTGAGTGGGAAGGGGTTGTCAAATGCCATAATGGCTGCCTGTTTGCTGGAACTCCAAGTTTAAGACATGTTTTGAAGCAGGAGTGATATCCACTTCTTAAACCACATGCCTCAGGAAACTCTATGAACTTGGAGAAATGATGATAGTTACAGAAAGGCTTCAGGCCTTTTGTTCATAGGGTTGCTATGAGTTGTTCTTGACTCACTTGTTATCAACAATAACAACAGTTTTAAGATACAAGTCATAGACTTATAGGTATGTAGATGTACTTAAAGGCATGAAAACTGGATTTTTTTAAAGGAAAACAAGACCAATAAATTCAAGGCTTTCACTAAGGTCTTTCAAAATCTTAAGGTTGAGGAGGTGTGCTAGAAAATAGTCATTAGATTATGTAAACTCAATAGTAGCCACAAAGACTAAATGATACAACTAGAAAACAAACTTGAATGTAGAGCATGACAATCTAGACTGTAGGCCAGAGGTGTTAACAACAAAATCTCTGTCGTAGAGGCATGGATCTAAGGTGAGCATTATCCAGGTCATATGCTATGCATCAGAGAGCTGGACAATGACTAGAGATTCTAGAAAGAGAATTGATGCCTTTGAGCTGTGGTGCTGAAGAAGAGTGTTAACTATATCATGGACTGTTAAGACAACAAACAGGTTTGTCCTAGAGAGAGTGAGACCAGGCTGCTCCTTGGAGGCAAGGATTCTGAGGCTCTGTCTGACTTACTTTGGGCATGTTACAAAGAGGGACCAGTCCTTGGAGAGGGACATCATTCTTAGAGGGGCATAGGGACAGAGAAAGAGAGACTACCTATGAGATGAATTGATACAGTGACTGTGGTAATGAGGTTAGGTGTGCCAAAGACAATAAAGTTGTCACAATATAGATCAGGTTACAGAGCTGGTGTACATATGGTCACTATGAGTCACAAGTGACTCAATGACACATAACAACAACAACACCAACAAGTGGCATGGATATCTTTTCAAGAAATAGAGAAGAGAAAATAAATGATGGAAAATCAACACCTGAAGTAAGAATGGTTGAGTGTTTAGAGTTCAGAGGCTTGTTATTCCACAACTTTCATAACAAATTTGAGGCTCGGTTATTAGAAGAAGGTGCAGTGATGAGGAGAGGTGAGCATATCTGAACTTGTAGCGATTACTTTGGTATTGTGGATGTTATTAAGACAGTTACTTTTTGTAGAGTTGATATTAGTCAGACTCGGCCATCCTTATACTGCCTTTGCTCTTAAATGGCACCTAACAACAACAACTAAACTCAGGTAAGAATATTAACTTTTAGAATGAATGAGGTGATGTCTCACTAAAGAGTAATTTATATAAATTTAAATAAAAGTATCAATTAGTTACATTTTAAAATTTGATTAGTGAAAGTATCTCCACCAGTACTCTATTTACATTATTTTCTCTGTAGTGATTGATCTTGTCCAGGAGAGAGTATCTTTAATCATCTAGTATAATTGAGTCTGGATACAAATGTGATTTTTATTCAAGTAGTTAATTAATATATTTTTACAATGCATGTGAGTCTTCTACACAGTCAGCAATGTACAACAGTTTAGGTTTTGCAATAACCGTAAAAACAGCACTTCAGAGTACAATAGAAAATAGTTATGTTGTAATGAACTATATCTGTATATACTTATTAGAAAAAGTTGTAAATAAAATGAGTTTAACTGGACATTAGTTTTATCTAAATCTTAAACATACTGTTTTATAGCACTGATAGTTTGAAAAGGAAGACGAGACAACAAAAATAGATGAATGATTGGATAAAACACAAAGTACATGTACAGAATACGATGCATAAGAATGACTATATACAAACCAACACAATAATGCTTTGTTGGTAGAATAGGAAAGATTTTTGTGTTTGTAAATCTATATTCAAACACCGATTTAGAATTTAACACATCTGCAATTAGTTTTAATTTCTATATATTTTGTTGTATATGGAAAGAAAACCTTTGCTGTTTGCTACTGAGCCAGAATTGACCCATAGTTGATCCTCTAGCAAGTTTTCAGAGACACTAGCTGCACCAGAGGAGACTGTCTGACTTTCTCCTATGGTGAAGATAGCTGATTCAAAGCATGTGATTTTGGATTGCAGCACCAATTCTTACCACTAGGTCACCAGAGCTCCCTATTTGAAATATTTCACATGAATTATTCTATTTAATCCCTCAAATAACCAAGGATGTGATACTTTAAAAATTACTTCACAAATGTGGAAATTCAGGTTTCAGGTAGATATACTAACTGTGCCCACGATCGCAATGCTATATTATTTTATGAAATGTATTTTCAATGCAATTAACATTTCATTTTGTAATTAATATAGTCATATTTCCAAATTGCTTAAATGCTAATTTTGCTATCATTTGTATTATTTTTGATAATTTGGAATCTTCATTATGTTCTTTATTTTCCTTAATTTTGTGAGGTTAAAGTTAAATAAAAAATGTATATAGGCTAAAATGGTCTAGGCACAGCCAAATTATAATTAGACCCATTTATTCTGTTTTATTCTTTCTGTGAGTAGCTAAGATCATTAAAGATATTATCTAATTATTTTGGTCATAATTCTCTTTTCCTATTTTTAAGAAAGAAAATTAGAACAAATTCAGGGGCAATAACTGAATTGTTACTCTCAGAAAAATGGTAGAGTTGCCAAAAAGGAGAGGGGACATAATTGACTCCCTGTTATTGCTGCAAAGGTAGATAGAGTAATATTGAAATATCCACTGAGTTTACAATGGGAAAAGTCACAGCTATGATTCTGAAATGTTCAAGGAGGAAAGTTTGTGTTTTATCCAACTTACTTGTCATAGAAATTAATAGACAAACTTGAATTTGTTTAGTAATTGACTCACACTTTCTGTTCTGTTTATTGTAATCAGTATTTGAAAAAATATATATAACATGGACCACTAAAATAAGAAAAAATATGTCTTGGAAAAAGTGCAACCAGGATACTCTTTTGACACAAGGTTGATGAAGCTTTGTCTCATATACTTTACTCTGAGAATGTTGTCAGGAGGTGCAAAACCATGGAAAAGGTATAATGCTTAGAAAAGGGGAGAGTTAGTGAAAATGGATTGATACAACTACTGTAACAATGGGCTCAAGGAAATAGAGACAGTGAGGATGGCACAAAATAGAATAGGGGTCAGATATTTTTCATAGCATTAAATGAATCATAGCCAACTCAATGACACAAAGCAACAGCAACAATATATTTGAATTAAATTAATCATTTCATTATGTGTCAAACACTGGGTAGAAGTTGGAGAGTCTTTGGAATGTATTATATAAATGTGAAATTGAAATGTAAATTTTAGTTCCTTTCAATGGGAAACTTTGGAAAAATACAGACCATAGATGAGAAGAAATATTTTCAGTAATTTGATCTCCTTAGTTGTAGGTTCAAGAGACAAATTTTATCATAAGTTCTGAGTGCTGTGGTTTGGAATTGATGAAATATATAACTTGTATAATAGCTTATTAAAAAAACTTGGTTATTTCCTCAAGTGCATTTGCTATTGAATCTTAAAATCTTACAGTTTAAAAAAAAATCAGCCACTTGGAGAGTGTTTTACTCAGTGAGGTTATAAAAACTTAAAAGTGTGGAAGATTATATACCGCAGGGAAAACTAGAGTGCTCCATATTATATAAAGCTGTATAAAAGATTTTAGTAGGGTAATAAAGCTATAGTTTTATAAACCAACACTAATGGTTGTGGTAAAAAGGATGTCTACATGACTCAGAAATACTGTAACTTTTACTTTATATTAAGTTCATGAATATCAATGAGGAAATGTAATATTTTACACTTTACCATAATGCTTTAAACTTATAATTCAGAATTAAACTATATTGATTTTCATCTTTATGAAGAAAAAATTTTAGCAAAAACTGGAAACAAATTTTATATCTGAAAGTACTGTACTTTCGGGAACTCTGGTGGTCTAGTGGCAAGAAGCTGTGCTGCAATCCTGAAGGCACGTGGTTTAAGGCCACCAGTGGCTCTGCACGAGAAGGATAGGCAATCTCTTCCAGTGTTATTAACTGCCCGTGAAAACCCATGGGAGGATCAGATATGGGTCTGTTCCGACCCAACGGTAAACAACAACAACCACCATCATATAGATGATATGCTTTTTTTATTGTAGTAGTTATGTTCTGTTGAGTTGCCTACAACTCATAGCAACCCTATGCACAAGAACTTTATGAACAAGCCTACTCTGTTCTGAGGCAGTCTCTCCTGTGCTGTCCCTCCAAGCACTATATCCTTCTCCAAGGATCATCCCTTCTGGCCGCCTGCCCAAAGTATGTGAAACAGAGCTTCAAAATCCTAACCTCCAAGGAGAAACTTAATTTCATCCTCTCCAAGACAGACTTATTTGTTTTCTTGGCATTTTATGAAATATTCAAGACTTTTGTCCAGTTCCACAACTCAAAGGCATCAATTATTCTTTTGTCATCCCTAGTCACTATCCAGCTCTCTGATGCTCAGCAAGTAATTGTGAAGACCATGACCTGGATCAGGAGTACTTTAGCCTTTAAACTGACATTGTTGCTTCTCAATACTCTGGAAAAGTCTCAGACAGCAGATTTACCTGATGCAATTCATCTTTTGATTTCCAAATTTCTCATGCCAAAAGTATTGATTGCAGAGCCAAGAAGGCTGTAACAGTTAACAACTTCAATCACTTCTTCATCCATCACAGTGCTGTCAGTTCGTCCAGTGGTGAGAAATCTTTGATTCTGTGATGTTGAGCTTCAATCCATAGTAAAGACATCAGTCCTTGACCTTGTGCAGCAAGTGCTTCAGGTCCTACTCAGTTTCAGAAAACAAGGTTGTGTGGATGTACTTGAGGAAACACAAAGGCACAAAAAAATATTCTGATGTTCATTTTGTGTTCTTGTTGTTATGTGCCATCGAGTTACTTGCAACTCAATGTACAACAGCTCTCAACCCTGTTCTATCTTAGGCCAACTTCATTTTCTCTGACATACCTACTCTTATTAACCCAGTAACTGACTCAATTCATCTCATCTGGGGACTTCTTCTCTTGCGATGCCCCTCCAACCTTCCAAGCATGTTGTCCCTCTCCAAAGACCGGCTCCTCCTTGCAACATGCCCAGAATATAACATTATTTATGTGTTGTTGTGTTTACCATAGAATCAGAACCGACCCATAGTTAACCCTCCAGTGGGTTTTCAGAGGCAGGTAATTGCTCAAGAGGAGATTGCCCATCCTTTGCCTGCGAGCAGCTTGTGGGCTCAAACTGCATGCCTTCAGGATTGCAGTGCAGCTTCTTTCCAGTAGGTCACCAACGAGCCCTTACATATGCCATAGACTACTATCAATATTATAAATTGATTGATATAATGGTTTCAACAATGGGCTTAAGGGCAATAGTCATTATAAGTCTAAGCATGGCATAGAATTATATATAGTTTCATTCTGCTGTTCTTAGAGTTGTGATGAATGAATCTCCTATACTGGATTGAATGTAAGGAGGAGAAAAGGTTCATTAGGTACAGAAGTAGATCATCAGAGCTTTTCTTTCTCAACATTTTGCAGAGTGGATTCAGACTTCTAATTTTTGTATTATAAGTTTAACAGAAGTCATTTGCACCACCTCCACCCACCTGGTTAAGGTTACTTTTCTCCCTCTAATTAGATGATCGGTTTTCTGCCTGTCCTACACTTGGCTTAGAATTGTTAATCTAGTGAATTTTTTTTTACTTTTCTGTAGTTATTGCCACCAGCATCTGTGTTCAGACTAATAGATCCATTTCTATAATGGTTTGAAATCTGGTCAAAGAGCTAGCTTTTTTGTTTTTTTCTTTGCAGGATCTCTCTCAAAATACTTCCTATTTGTACTGATGATATTTCTTGTTTGTTAATTTTTAAAAATTATGTTTCTTTTATATTAATGTGAAAAGAGTGAGAACCATGTGGGAAGTGTCATATCTGACCTTTACCAATTTCACAGAGGTGAACTATCCCCTATGTTTGAATTTGTTCTTCAGTTCCTTGAGCTTAAGAAATGCTCAGCGAGTTCGACCCTTTTGATTTTCTGACTTCAGCTCCTCGCACATTTCATTACAATATTTTACTTTGTCATCCGAGCTGCCTTTTGAAATCTTCTGTTCAGCTCTTTAGTATCTTGAATTTTTCCTTGTGCTTTCGCTTCTCTGTGCTCCAGTGCAATATTCAGAGTGTCTTCTTACATCCATTTTGGTCTTTTCTTCCTCTTTTGTATTTGTAATGAATGTTTAATTCTTCTTGGATAATACCCTTGATATCCTCCAACAGATTAGTTGATTTCAAATGCAATCAAGATTCTACTGAAGATTATCAAAAAATGACTGGAACAGCACATCAGCAGAGAACTGCCAGAAGTCCAGGCTTGGTTTAAAAGGGGTTGTGGTACTAGGGATATTGTAGCTAATGTTAGATGGATCTTGGCTGAAAGTAGGGAGTACCAGAGGAATGTCCATCTGTACTTCATTGATTATGCAAAGGTATTTGACTGTGTGGACCATAACAAACTGTGGCTGACTCTGGGAAGAATGGGAATCCCAGAACACTTGATCGTCCTAATGCAAAACATATACTTGAACCAAGAGGCAATCATCAGAACAGAGCAAGGAAACACTGCGTGGTTCAAAATTGGGAAGGGCTTATGCCAGGGATGTGTCCTGTCTCCATACCTTTTCAACCTATATGCAGAACAGATCATCCGGGAGGCTGGGCTTTATGAGGAGAAATGCGGCATCAGGATTGGTGGAAGATAATATCAACAATCCGCGTTATGCAGATGACACAACCCTGCTTGCTGAAACTGAGGAGGACCTGAAGCGCTTGCTGCTGAGGGTCAAGGACTTCAGTCCTTAATATGAACTGAAGCTCAATGTCAAGAAGACAAAGATTCTCACCACTGGACCAATTGGCAGTATCAGGATGGATGGTGAAGAGATTGAGATTGTTCACAGCTTTAGCTTTCTTGGCTCCACAGTCAACAGTCTTGGCACCAGCAGCCAGGAAATTAAAATACATATTGCTATAGGAAAGTCTGCTGTTAGGGACCTCTCTAAAGTACTGAAGAGCAACAGTGTGTCTCTGGAGACTAAGGTGTGTCTGGTACATGTTATGGTCTTTGCAATCATTTATTATGCGTCAGAGAGCTGGACAATGATCACGGAGGACAGAAGGGGAATTGATGCTTTAGAGCTTTGGTGTTGTAGAAGAGTGTTGAGGGTACCATGGACTGCTAAGAAAACAAACAGATTCATCCTGGAGAGGGTGGAGGCAAGAATTCTGAGGCTTCATCTGACATATTTTGGTCATGTTGTAAGGAGAGACCAGTCCTTATAGAAGAAATCATGACTGGGGGGGTGGAGAGCAGGTGCAGGAGAGGAAGACCATCTGGGAGGTGGATTGATTCAGTGACTGGGGCAATCAGGATGAGTGTGTCAGAGACAATGAGATTGGCACAGCACAGATCAGAGTTTAGAGCTGCTGTACATAGGGTCGCTATGAGTCGCAAGAGACTTGACAGCATATAACAACAACAACAACAACAAACTATTCCCGCCCACAGCATCAATAACACAAAACTAATTCCCATGAGTTCAGACATGTCCCTTACTCTTCCATGACTCCTTTTACTCATCTCAACATCAATCAAACCACATGGAACCGTATTGGAGGAGCTAAAAGGCTACAGTTCAGATTAATAACAAAATTCAGTCACGATAGCTCCCAAAATGTGCATGTAGGCACTTCAGCCTCAAGCCTCATGGCTCTAAGTGTTACCAAGTTCTCAGACCTGCCAATATTGGCTTCTCTCCCCTCCCCTAGTTATTCAAAGTTCTCACATCAGTCCTCCAGTTTAGCCATTGCTGCTGTTTCTACCATCCCAGAGTATGTTCTATATATCATCACGTTGTGGGAAGTATCTTTTATTCTGGCTGGGCAAAGAATTCTACCTCTTCTGGTGAGGGAAGAATTTTTGTCTCCGCTGTTAGAACTCTACAATTTATTGGTGAGACTAGCCAATCCCCTTACAGATTGTTGGGATTGGCCAATCTCCTTATGAAATGGTAGATAGCCAATATGTTTGTGAATAGCCCTATATGTCCCGTTCACATAATAACCACCATGTGCATAGCAACATCAAATAAAGGCTAGACAAGTCATATTGAAAGGTAAACTCCATAATTGATTTGCAACAAAATTTGTACACCGTGTGCTTCACTCATTCCTCTATTTACATTGCATTTCATACAGTCATTCCCATAGATTGTGCTTTATAAAACTAATCAATGTAGATCTATGCACACCATACCCTGTCTTTTCATGTCCGCACTGGAAACATAAGGATAATATAAGAAGTACATAAGATGTATTTGACATAACTTTTTAATTCCTGCCTTAGTAGAGCTGATACCAGCAAAAGTAGCAACCACTTATATTAATAGTTGAGAAACTGGATTGCACTGTAAGCCCTATGAAATAGGTTGAATTGTTTAGTAAAGAACAAAAGGTCACCAAAAATACTTGATCTAACTCACTGCTGTGGATGTACATACATATAAGAAATCATTCTTTACTTTTTTCAGTTTAAAAATTATCTTACTAATAAATATTTTTCAGAGGTCAGAGCAGCTAAAGTCAGATTAATGTAAAATATGAAGAGCAGGCATCTTAAAATATTTTATGAGGAAAAGGTCTATAGTTGATGTCTGGATCAAATGCTACTTTCTGGGTGTATTTAAAGTGTCTTCTCATTTCAATTTCAAATGAGTTTAACACACTGCTAGAAATCCTATTCCTACATAGGCTTCAAAGAACTGGTATGATTTTCATCAGTGCTACTAGAGCGAATAATAGCAGAAGTTCTGTTTAACATCCAAGTGTATCTAGATTTAACTCTCTGTGGATACTGATTTTTAACTTCAATCTTGATGGTGATTAAATTACTACATTTTTCCATGTATATTTCAGGACATCAGAAAAACACATCTGACCCCTGGTCTGTAATTTAATTTTTAATGTCTTTATTGTGAACTTTACAATCCAGTATACCATTTTAATGTCAGGAAATGCTTTATCATCCATATTTAATTATTAAGTGCCTAAAAGCACTGAAATTTTGAAATCAGTTATGATAAGACTATGTCTATACATACTAAATAGTTTTGCAGATATTCCTTGCAATTCAAGCCAATAGACCATTGAATTGAAACAGACAGACAGTGGTGGTAGGTTAAATATTTTTAAATGTACAGTATATTGGTGAATATGACAATTATCTAATTAACTCTATATACACCAATTATATTAATAAATGTCTTTCAAAATTTTATAAAACAAATAAGAAATGTGGAAATATTAAATATGCTTAGGCCAAAAATTGGGGAAATGTTTTGACATGAAGAAAGTGAGCCAAACTGACTACTATCAGAATTACTCTAACTCATAACCACCTTTCAGAACAGAAGTGTTTCATATAATTATCAAATCTGTAGTAAGAAGCTATGCTGCAATCCTGAAGACACATGGTTCAAACCAACCAGCTGTTCCATGGGAGAAAGACGGACAATTTTCTCTCATAAGATTTACTGGTACTCTGATGGCCTAGTAGCAAGAAGCTACATTGTAGTCCCGAAGATGTGTAGTTTGAGGTCACAAGCTTCTCTGCAGGAGAAGGATGGGTTATCTCCTCTTATCTGAAAACCCACCTCAGCTATGGGTCGGTTCTGATTCTATGGTACTCAACAACAATAACAAGATTTATTGCCTCTGTGTTTCATTGACTATGCAAAGGCTTTTGACTGTGTGGGTCACAACAACCTATGGCTGACTCTGAAATGAATGGGAATCTCGGAACATTTAATCGTGCTAATGCTAAACCTATACTTGGACCAAGAGGCAGTTGTCAGAACAGAGCAGGGAGACACTGGATGGTTCAAAATCAGGAAGAGGGTTCATCAGGGATTTGTTCTGTCTTCATATCTTTTCAATCTGTATGCAGAACAGATCATCTGACCCTGGGCTGTACAAGGAGGAATGTGGCATCAGGATTGGTGGAAGATAATATCAACAACCTGGGTTATGCAGATGACACAACCCTGCTTGCTGAAACTGAGGAGAACTTGAAGCGCTTGCTGCAGAAGGTCAAGCACTGCAGCCTTCAATATGGATTGAAGCTCAGCATCAAGAAAACAAGCATTCTAACCACTGGGCCAATTGGCAGCATCAGTATGGATGGTAAAGAGATTGAGATAGTTAACAGTTTTCATTTACTTGGTTCCACAGTCAACACTCTTTGTAGCAGCAACCAGGAAATCAGGAGACGAATTGCACTGGGGAAGCCAGCTGTGAGGGACCTCTCAAGAGTACTGAAAAACAACAACGTCAGGCTGGACACTAAGGTGCGCCTGATCCAGGCTATATAGTCCTCACAATTACGTGCTATGCATTAGAGAATAGGACAGTGAATTGGGATGATAGAAAGAGAAATGATGCCTTTGAGCTGTGGTGGTGGAGAAGAGTGTTGAATATACCATGGACTGCTAGGAGAACAAATGGGTATGTCTTGGAGAGGGTGAAGTCGGAGTGCTCCTTGGAGTCAAGGATTCTGAAGTTTTGTCTGACATATTTTGGGCATGTTGCAAGGAGGGACTGGTCCTTGGAGAGTGACATCATGTTTGAGAAAATGGAGGGGTGGCACAGGAGAGGAAGACCCTCAATGAGATAGATTGATTCTGTGGTTGGAGTGGAGGGAATGAGTGTGTTTGAGATGGCGAGGGTGGCACAGGATAGAACAGCATTTAGCGCTCTTATACATAGGGTCACTGTGAGTGGCAAGTGACTTGATGGCACATAACAACAACCAGAACAACAACAAAAATGTGCTAGAGGGTCAATATGGGCCAGTCCTGACTCTACAGTACACAGCAACAGCAATCTTGATAGAACACTATTAGGTTGTTCATTTGTGAAAGAATGACTAATGGCTGTAAGACTGCTCTTTTTAGCCCTGTGCTGTTAACTATTGTCCTATCAGGATCCTAATAAAATACTGATGATGATAATAATAATAATAATAATAATAGTTTTTTAATTGACAATAAATTAAAGATATATAAGGATTCATTTTTGCATTTAATTATACTAAAACATTGCCTAAATAAAAGAATTTGAAAACCCTATGCACAATAGAGTATACATAGGTTGTACTAATACGTAAAATTGAGACCTCATCTTGGCAAACAAAAAAATAGAGATAGTTGCAAACAGACACTAGTGATTGGAATGATGAATGTGAGAAGCAAGAATGTAGGAAAATTTGGTATTGCTAAGAAAGAAATGGAACACATAAATATTGGCATTAACTAAATGAGATGGACTAGTATGGGGTATTTTAAATCAGACAAACATATGATCTACTATGTTGGAAATAAAATGGTGAGGAAAAATGGGGCTGCATTCATAGTTTACAAGACCATTTCCAGATTCATCCAGGAACCTGCTTGTTCTCCTAGCAGCTACAGTGGCTAAAAATGTTGTTGAGAATAGTACATATGATCTCTTCATGAAACAAAGAAAATTCTCTCAAAGCCAACTCTTAACTAATAACTGTTGTTGGGTTAGCTGTCAGGTTGAATCTACAGAAACTATTGAGTCATCTCATGGGACAAAATAGTACAGAAATTTAGGGGGAAAATGAATTCCAGTATCATTTTGGAAAAAAATAATTAACATTCATCCCAGTCTTCACAAATCAAAACAAAGGTGACTAGACTGTCCTGCCATGTGGAGAAAACCCACCACTTGCGCACCAGTATCATCAACATCATGAGTACTTGGATAGCTGAAGGAAGTCTCTCAGTTATGCAGGAAGAAAACCCAATGTTCTTGACTGCTGCAGTCTGAACTGAGAGGGCTGGGGAACTAGGAATATTCTTAGTTTAAACAACAAGGGCTGGGGAACTAGGAATATTCTTAGTTTAAACAACAAGTTCTAATTTGGATCTTGCCAGGACCACATTCCTACTGGGGGCACTGGACTGCCCTGCTAGAAGCACTAGACTGGCTCTCTGTGTCGTAGTCCCTACATCCTAAACCAGGAGCACCAATATCACAAGTGAAGTAAATTTCTTTCTGAAAACCCCTTCACTCCTCTTAGAACCAGTACTTGAGCTGCAAACACTTTGGACACTGCCTAGCTGTGTCAGTTGCCAGCCCTAGAAAGCTACTAATTCACAGGCCAGTTTTCTCCTCAATTAAAACCAGTCTTACCCTGAGTCAAAGGATCAGAGAGAAACTCAGGCAGGATAAGGTGCCCTTCTCTCCTATGGAGCAATGAGCTCCTGAGCCAAGGTTATCAGACCAAAGGACCTACTAAGACCCTTCAGACCAAGAATGAAGAACTATAACACTAATAACCCAAAAAAAGCACACTACTTCACATCCTACACAAACATAAACAAGATGTCACCTTAAAAAAATGTGATCAAACCATAGAGTCATTGGACTTCTTGAAACCAGAAAGTCTGATGGAACTTTCTGACACAAAATTCAAAAGAACAATGATTGAATATTTTCAATGGGTAAAAAATAAACCTGAAGAATTACAGGACTCTGTAAACAAAAGTGAACAGGAATTTTGAAAAAATAATCTAACACCATGCAGATAATCAAGAGACATTAGAAGCTCTGGAAAAACAAGCCACCTCAATCCAGAATATGAGGACCATTGCTTCAGATACCATAAACATGTTTCAGGAACACATGAGCAGAGTTGAAGAGATGGAACACAGAACCAATGTAATAGAAGACAGAATCCTCAGCATTGATCTGCTATAACAAAAAGCCAAATCAAAAAGGAAGGAAAAAGGAGAAAGCCTAATAAAAATGTCGGGCACCATTAATTGGAATAACTTGTGCATAATTGGATCACAGAACAGAAAGAAGCAAGTGAAGGTGCCAAGAAAGTTGTGGAAGAATTACCAGAAAAAAATGTTTCCAGGCATAATGAAGAAAAATAATGACCACACACACACACACACACACACACACACACAAACACACACACACACACAAAGATCAGTGACCTCTATATAGAATAGATCCCAAAATAAAACACCAAGGCATGTCATTGTCAAATTTGCCAGAACCAAAGATAAGGAGAGAATTCTGAAAACAGGGAGGAAGAAATGAAGAGTGAGCTATAAGGGAGAGCAAATAAGATTAAGTGTCAATTTTCCAGTTGAAACTATGTGAGCAAGAAGACAGTTGAATGACATATATCAGGCACTCAAAGAATATAGCTGTCAACCAAGAATACTACATCCAGCAAAACCGTCCACCAAGTATGATGGAGAGATCAAGATATTCTCAGACAAGGAGATCATAAGAGAGTTTATAAACCCAAGACCAGTAAAACCAATGAAACCTTGTTTCTCAATAATTACAATTAAAATGAATGGTTTAAATGTACCAGCAAAGAGAAAAACAATAGAAAATTGGATAAAAACCCATAAGCTGTCAATAACAAGAAACACATCTCAAAAGTGAAGATAAAGAAAGACTAAAATAAAAGGTTGTTGTTGTTGTTGTTATGTGCCATCGAGTCATTTCCGACTCATAGCGACCCTATGCACAACAGCCCTAAATCCTGCTCTATCCTGCGCCAACCACACCACCTCTGACACACCCATCCCGATTACCCCAGTCACCGAATCAATCCATCTCATAGAGGGTCTTCCCTTCCTGCGCTGTCACTCCACCCTCCCAAGCATGATGTCCCTCTCCAAGGACCCGTCCCTCCTGGCAACATGTCCAAAGTTTGTCAGACGAAGCCCCAGAATCCTTGCCTCCGAGTAGCTTGGTTTAATCCTCTCCAAGATGAATCTGTTTGTTTTCCTGGGAGTACATGGTACATTCAGTACCCTTCTCCAGCACCACAGCTCAAAAGCATCCACTCTCCTTCTGTCCTCCCTAGTCATTGTCCAACTCTCTGATGCATAACAAGCGATTGCAAATACCATGGCCTGTATCAGGCGCACCTTAGTCTCCAGAGAGACGCTGTTGCTCCTGAATACCTTTGAGGGGTCCCTAACAGCAAACTTTCCCGTCGCGATACACTTTTTGATTTCCTGACTGCTGGTGCCAAGAGTGTTGACTGTGGAGCTGAGCAAACTGAAGCTGTGAACACTCTCAATCTCTTCGTCATCCATCCTGACGCTGCTAATTGGTCCAGTGGAGAGAATCTTTGTCATCCAGGAAGTATTAAAAGAAGATGGAAGGAATATATTGAGTCATTGTATAGAAAGGAATTGGCAGATACAGAATAATTGAATGAAATAACATATGAGCAAGCACCTATGGTGATGAAGGAAGAAGTGCAAGCTGCTTTGAAGGAAATAGCAAAAAATAAGGCCCCAGGAATAGATGGTATACCAATTGAAGTATTTCAGATAACAGATGTTGCCCTGGATGTGCTCACCAAGTTGTGCCAAGAAATCTGGAGAACAACCACTTGGCCAACTGACTGGAAGAGATCTATATTTGTTCCCATTCCAGAGAAAGGTGACCGAACTGAGTGTGGAAACTACAGAACAGTGTCATTGATTTCACATGCAAGCAAGATTCTACTGAAGATCATACAAAAACGATTAGAACAGCACATCAGCAGAGAACTGCCGGAAGTCCAGGCTGGGTTTAGATGGGGTCCTGGTACTAGGGATATTGTTGCTGATGTTAGATGGATCTTGGCTGAAAGCAGAGAATACCAGGAGAATGTCTATCTGTGTTTCATTGATTATGCAAAGGCATTTGACTGTGTGGATCATAACAAACTGTGGCTGACTCTGAGAAGAATGGGAATCCCAGAACATTTAATTGTGCTAATACGAAACCTATACTTGGACCAAGAGGCTGTAGTCAGAACAGAGCAGGGTAACACTGCATGGTTCAAAATTGGGAAGGGTGTACGTCAGGGATGCATCCTGTCTCCATACCTTTTCAACATGTATGCAGAGCAGACTATCCGAGAGGCTGGGCTCTATGAGGAGACTTGTGGCATCAGGATTGGTGGAAGATCTATTAGCAATCTCCGTTATGCAGATGACACAACCCTGCTTGCTGAAAACATGCACTTGCTGTGAAGGGTCAAGGACTGCAGCCTTCAGTATGGACTAAGGCTCAATGTCAAGAAGACAAATAAAGGGTAGGAAAAAAATTATCAACCAAATAGCAATGAGGAAAAAGCAGGATTAGTGATATTAATCTCTGATAATATCTTTTTCACAATAAAAGAACATCACAAAGGACAAGGAAGGCTACTATGAAATGTTTCAAAGGTCAATAGAACAAGAGGATATAATTATAAGAAATATCTATGCACCAAGTGATAGGTTTAAAGTATACAATGCAAACATTTACAGAACTCAAAAAATATATAAACAACACCAAAATAGTGGTAAGTGAATTCAATACACCACTCTCAAGAAAAGGTAGAATTACTAGAAACTCAACAAAGTTGCTGATCAATTAAACCACACAGTAAACCAACTCAATTTCACAGATAAATACAGGCTAATGTACTCCAAAAAGCACAATATACCAGTATAACTTCTTCTCCAATGTGCATGGAACATTCTCCAGAATAGATCACATATTAGGTCACCAGGCAAGCAACAGTTATTAAAAAAACATGGAAACAATGCCAAGCATATTCTCAAACCAAAATGTTACAAAATTAGAAATTAATATCAAGAGGATAAAGAAGAAAAAAACGCATATATTTGGAAGCTGTACAACACTTTATTTGAACATGAGTGGATAAAAGAAAAAATAACAAATAGCATAAAAGTTTCTTGAAACAAATGACAATGAAAACATAACTTAACTAAACCTGTGGAAAATAGCCAAAACAGTAATTAGAGGTAAATTTATAGCAATAAGTAAACACAAAAAAGGCAAGAAAAATTATAATTAATTATTTAACCCAACATCTAACACAAGTTGAAAAGTAACAACAGGAAAAAATTACACACTTTTAAAAAAAATGGAATTACAAAAATTAGAACAGAAATAAATAAAATGGAAAACAGAAAAATATAATTGGAATAGTCAACAAGACCAGGACATGGTTCATTGAAAAGATCAAAAACCATTAGCAAAACTAACAAAAGAAAAGACACAAATAACCCAAATAAGAGATGAAAGAGGCAATGTCATAACAGAATTAACTAAAATAAAAACAATAACAATGGAATACTATAATGAAACAAATGTGAAACCCTAGAGAAAATGAACAATTACTTAGAAATTCACAACCTACGTAACCTGACACAGCCTGAAATAGAATTGTTGAACAACTCCATTACCGAATAAAAAATTGAACGGGTCCTGAAACAACAACAAAAACAGCAGCAATAAAAAACAAACAAAAAAACCTGGACAAGATTTTGCTAGTTAATTTTTATCAAACATTAGGAAAAACCTGTCACTGATTCTGCACAAAGTATTTAAGGATATAGAAAAAAGATGGAATTATCCAACACTCCTTATATGAAGCAAAATATCCTTGATACCAAAGTCAGATAAAGACACCACCAAAATAGAAAACTAAAGGCCAATATCTCTCATGAATATAGATGCAAAAACCCTCAATAAAATTCTGGCCAATAGAATACAACCATACATAAAGAAAAAATAATTCATCATGACCAAAGTGGGGTTAATAACAGGTATGCAAGTATATTTCAAAAGGAAAAGGAATCAAGAACCACATGATCTTATCAACTGATGCAGAAAAAGCCTTTGACAAGATCAAACAAACTTTCCTGATTAAAACATTCAACAAAATAAGAATAGAAGGAAATTTCCTCAACATGGTTACATATATATATGTAAAATCAAGAGTCAACAACATTCTAAATGGAAGGAGATAAAAGACATTTATCTTGAGAAGAGGAACTAGGCAAGCTTGCCCATCATTAGCTTTCCTACTCCAGAATGTATTGGAAGATTTAGTGATAGCAATATGATAAGAGAAAGAAATAACAGGTCTCTAAATTGGCAAAGAGAAGGTAAAATTATCTCTATATGCAGATGATATACTTTTTGTTGTTGTTGTTGCTACCTGCTGTTGAGTCACCTGCAACTCATAGTTGTTAACAGTGTCAGTCTCTTTTCTATCACGGTGCTGCCAATTGGCTCACTGGTAAGAATCTTTATCGTCTCAACATTAAGCTTCTATTCATATTGAGGAGTACCTTCTGCAGTAAGTACTTCAGGTCTTCTTCAGTTTCAGTAAGCAAGGTTGTGTCATCTGCATAACATATTTTTTTATGAGTCTTCCTTAATTCTGATGCTACATTTCTCCTCAAAAAAAGCCCTGCTTTCTGAATGATCTGTTCTTCATATAGATAAAAAAGGTACAGAGACTATATGTATCCCTGACACACTCCTTTCCTGATTTTGAACCTTGCAGTGTTTCTCTGCTCTTTTCTGAGGACTGTTTCCTTGTCCAAGTATAGGTTTTACATAAGCACAATCAAATATTCTGGGATTCCCATTTAACTCAAGGTGAGCCACAGTTTGTTGTGATCCACACAGTCAAATGCTTTTTCATAGTCAACAAAACACAGACAGACATAAGAATTGGTGCTCCTTCATTTCAAGCATCAAAGTACTACAATTGCTTCCAATGAATAAGTTCATGTAGTTTATGGATAAATCAAGAGCATATGAATTTCTGTATGATTTTGCCAGCTATAATTGAACCATCTTTTATACATGTCAAAAGGCCAATTTTAGAAAGAAAATAATATTAAAATTCTATAATAATTCAATTTATATTTTTATTCTACAATTATTATCATTTCCAAGATAATCTACAGTTAAGTTGCATTAAAAATGTGAGAATCTAACTAATATCTTAACTAAGATTTCTAGAAGATTGTTATTTATAAAAAGGAAGAGTAAACATCATTTTCTACCATATAATAGCTGTCATTTATTATGCATTTCTCAGAAAAATTGCATTATCACTGAATTAGCAGATATATTGTGTAATTGAAGATGACACAATTAAAACATCGCGGAAATTAATTTATCACATATTGAATTAGATTGCCAAATATGTTTTAAAAACATCATCTTAATCTATGGAAAATATGTAACAATGTATACAAAATTAAATATCTTCAATAATTCTATGTTTATTAGGTTGCTGTGGTTGTTTGGTGATGGTAAATCAGTGCCAACCCATAGCTACTCTATGCACTGCAGAATAAAACCTGCCCATTCCTTTGTGATTGGCAGTCTCTCATGTACTTAAGTGCTTGTTGCAGTCATTGTGTGAACACATCCCATTGTAGGTCTTCCTCTCCTTTGGACCTCTTGATTTTCCAAGTATGATGAATTTTTGTAGAAATGGGCCCATCCTAATAACCAATCCAAAATATTTGAAATGAAGTCTCATTATCCTTGCTTATAAGAAGCACACTAGCCACACTTCCTTTAAAACGGATTAATTTACTCATTGACAACCTGTGTTACATTCTATAAACTTTAAAAACCACAATCTGTATTTCATCATTGCTCCTCAATCTTCTTTATTTATTGTCCAAAATTCACATGCATATGAAAGAATTTAAAATGTGACTTAGATCAGAAGCACTTTATTCTTTAATGTAACAACCTAATTCTTTTTCACATTTAAGTATCCCTGGCAGGAGGTTTGTTCATTCCAAAAGTCCTTTGACTTATTCAGTGCTGCTTCCAAGAGTGTTGATGATGGATCCAAGTAAACTGAAATATTTGATAATTCCTATCTATCCCAGAACACTTGATCATTCTAATGCGAAACATATACTTGGACCAGGAGGCAGTCGTCAGAGCAGAGCAAGGGAACATTGCATGGTTCAAAACTGGGAAGGGAGTATGCCAGGGATGCATCCTATCTCCAC
>NW_006400003.1:1441675-1446510 GCF_000299155.1 Elephantulus edwardii
CAAGCGATTCAACGGCACATATCAACAACAACAACAACACCTTTATTCCATTTTTCATGTTGTCCATTGCTTCAATGGTGAGAATGTTTTCCCTTAATGTTGAATTGTCATCTGTATTGAAGATTTTGTCTTCTTCACTGAATTCCTAAAGTCTTTTATGTTTGCAGAAAGTAAGATGTATTATCTGCATAATGTAGGTTGTTAAAGAGTCTTCCTCCAATCTTATTCCACATCCTTCTTTGCATAGTCAAGTTTATCAGATAATTTATTCAGCATACAGATTAAAGTGTAAGATGGAAGACTTATCTTAGACACATACCTTTCCTAATTTTAAGCCAGAATTTTGTCCTCTTTGAATAACTGGAATAACTGCTTCTTGTTCCTTGTATAGATTCCACATGAGAATAATTAAGTATTCCAGAACACCCATTCATTGCAGTGTTATCCCTTTTTAATGATACATGTCATTATATGCTTTTTCATAGTCAATAAAACCCAAAGAAATCTCCTTAAAACATTCTCCACTTTTAACCAAGATCTATCTAATGGCAGCAATGATATCCCTTGTTCCATAACCTCATCTAAATTCAGCTTGATATTTTTGGTACTTTTCATTCAGTGTATTTCTCTAGGAGTATTTTAAATAATCTTTAGATGTTTTTACTTGTATATCATAATATTGTATAAGAGTGCCATAATTTTGTGACCATTTTAATTTCTTATTCTTATGGTTTCTAAGTTTTGAGATTTGAGGTCATAAATACAGGGAAGATTCTAGTCTATCAAGTACAGAAATAATTTGTACTGTGTGTGTGTGTGTTTTACAAAGGTTTGGAAATGTTTCTTTAGTTCATGAAAATCACCACCTTCAAAGAATAGTCCTCTTCAAATTATTAATTGATCATAAACTCACCTCCTAAGTAAGCCCTTTCTTCACTCAATTTCAGTCATGTGAAATTTTCTTTCATCCTCAGTAATAAACCATTGATTCAAAAAATTGTTACTCTCTAAAAGTTTCTTCAGTAATACCAGAACTTTCAAAGGCAACACGTGACAGTTGCAACACAGCCTTTTCTTGCTTGGAGCTGTCTTTCTAAATCGAGGCTTTCTCTGTCAAAATCTAGGATGTTTTGTGGGGTTTTCCCTCCTTTTAACTTGACTGGATAAGTAACTGTTAACTGTGATTTAGATCCTACGTAAAACCTGTATTACTAATGAAATTAGGGGGGAAAGGCAAAACAAACAAAATCCTGAGCCCCTGGATCCATGAACAAGTGTATTTTGGATGGCGATTTTGAGCTACATTGGGCACTTCTTCAAAGAAACTTTTACATGAAATTATAAGAAGTTGTTATTGCTGTTATGTGCCCTTAGGTTGATTCTAACTCATAACAACATTATGTGCAACAGAATAAAACACTGAACAGTGCAGTGCCTTTATCACAGGTAGCGTTGTGCTAGAGCTATTATCCTGCCTTTGTCTTCATGTACAGATCGAAAGCTTTCAAAATTCTCTTTTAGAAAAATAAATGATCTCTATTAAAATATCAATATATGTTAGTGAATGGGTCATATTTCATCTATTTCATTTTATAAAATACAGCAATTTATTTTCTTCATTTAGTCCTGTAGTTCTGTATGTATGTTAAAAAAAGCAAAAAAGCAATTTACTTACAGCCATGGGTATGAGACAACGTTTCTGGCAGACAGAAAAGTGTCAAGAATTTTTTATGTTAGAATTTGATACAGAATTTAACTCTAAAATGACAGACAAAAAAATAATAATAAATATGCACCTTCACGGATTCATTCATTAGAGATGTAGCCTGAGTTTTTTAAATGTGATTGTTTTTATTATCTATGTAGGTTTGAAGACATGAGGTAAGTACAGAATCAAATTGAACCATAAACAACTGGGAGAACAAAAGTCTAAATCTTGATTTTATGTTGGTTCTGTTCATAATAGGGAGGGAAAAGAATAGCTTATGAGAGAAACTATTTTTTAAAATGAAATTATGAGAAAAACGAAAGTATGCTAGGACATTTAAAATTGATGGCCTTCAGAACCCAGTGAATAAAGTGTTCTGTTAACGCAAAGATCAGTTGCTTGAACCTAACAGCTTCTTTGTAAGAAAAAGGTCTGATGACATACTTCTTTAAATATCTACAGCCTTGGAAATTTTCTGAGGTAGTTCTATTTTGTCCTATAATGCCACTGAGTCAGAATCATTTCAATAGCAACAAGTTTTCAATTTCTAGTATCTATTTTTGTTGTAGGTTAAAAATTAAATATTTGATCTCCATATTTAAGGTTCCTCTTGTTGTTAGGTGTCATTGAGTTGAGTATGACTCATACTGACTGTATGAACAATAGCTCTGGATCCTGCCCTATCCCATGCCATCCCCACAATCTTAATCATATTGTTGTTATTGTTATTATTTTTATTTGCCGTCTAGTTGCTGCGACTCATAATGACCCTATGTACAACAAACCTAAATCCTGCTTTGTCCTGTGCTGATCTTATTATCTCCAACACACCTACCCTTAGTTATTGAATGAATCCATCTCAACAGTGTCTTCCTTGTTTTATCTGTCTCTCCACCCTCCCAAGCATGATATTCTCTCCAAGGATTGGTCCTTCCTTACAACATGTCCAAAGTATGTCAGACAAAGCTTCAGAATCCTTGCCTCCAAGAAGCAGCCTGGCCTCACTCTCTCTAAAATGAAACTGTTTGTTCTTCTAGCAGTCCATAGTATACTTAATGCTCTTCTCCAGCACCGCAGCTCAAAGGCAACAATTGAAAGGCACCAAGGAACTTTTCTCTATAGCTACTACCCTGAAATTAGACTCCTATCCTGAACTCTGAGAAAATGCATGATATATATTGTTTTTGTTGTTGATTGTCATTGAGCATGACTCATAGAGACCCAATGAACAAAAGACCTGGCACCTTTACGTAACTATTGTCATTTATCAAAGTTATGCTGGTAGATAAATGATAGATAGATAGATAGATAGATAGATAGATTAATAGATAGATATATTGTTGTTGTTGTTGATTGCCTTCAAGTCAAGCTTTACTCATAGCAATCCTATGATGAAAAGGCCTGAAACCCCTTACAACTATTGACATTTATCAAACTTCTGGAAGCATACTATTTATGAACTGGATGCAGTTCCTGTTTCCACACCTATCATAGTATGTTATTGTTGTTATGTGCCATTGATTCGCCTACGATATATATAGAGACACTATGTACAGCAGTTCTGAACTCTTCCCTGTCCTGAGCCAGTCTCAGTAATTCCAACACACCAAACCAAATGCCCCAGTTACTGTATCAACCCATCTTATCAGAGGTCTCCTTCTCTTGCTCTGTCTGTGCTCCCTTCCAAGCATGATGTCCTTCTCCAAGAACTGATCTCTCCTGGCCACTTGCCCAAAGTGAGATGAAGCTTCAAAATCCCAACCTCCAAGGAGAGACTTAGTTTCACCTTCTCCAAGACAGACCTATTTGTTTTATTGGCAGTTCAAGACTCTTCTCCAGCATCTCTAAGGCATCTTCTCTTCTTTTGTCATCCTTAGTCATTGGCCACCCCTCAGAAGCATAACAAATAATTGAGAAGACCATGGCCTGGATTAGGTACACTTTTGTACAACTGACATCATTGCTCTTCAGCACTCTGGAGAGGTCCATGATGGCAGATTTTCCCAATGCAGTTTATCTTTTGATTTCCTGTCTGTTGGTGTTAAGAGTGTTGATTGTGGATCCAAGCAAGGTGTAATTGCTAACACATCAATCTCTTCTCCACCTGTTATGGTGCTGCTAATTGTCGCAGTGGTGAGAATCTTTGTCTTCTTGAAGTTGAGCTAAAATCCATATTGAACACTACAATCCTTGACCTTTTGCAGCAAGTGCTTTAGGTCTTCTTCAGTTTCAGCAAGCAAGGTTGTGACATCTGCATTTTGTAGGTTGTTGATGGATCTTCCTTCCTGCTTCCTGAATCATCTGTTCTGCATACAAATTGAAAAAGTTCAGGGACAGGATGCATCCCTGACCCACTCCTTTCCTGATGTTGAGCCATGTAGTATTTCCTTGCTATGTTCTGAGGACTGCTTCTTGGCCAAATACAGGTTTCATATAAGCACGATCAAGGGTTCTGATATTCCCATTTTCCTCAAGTTTAGCCACAATTTGTTGTGATCCACACAGTCAAATGCCTTTGCATTGTCAATGAAACACAGATAGACATTCTTCTGGTACTCTCTGCTTTCTGTCAAGATCCATTTGACATTGGCAATAATGTCCTTAGTGCCACGACCTCTTCTAATCCCAGAATGTATTTCTGGTAGTTCTTTGTCAAGGTCCTGTTCAAGTTTGCTCCGGATAATCTTCAGGAGGATTTTGCTAGTGTGTGATATTAGTGATATTGTTTGATAATTTCGACATTCTCTCTGGTCACCTTTTTTTAGAATGGGAATAAACATGGATCTCTTCCGATCAGTTGATGAATTAGTTGTCCTCCAGATTTCTTGTTACAACTTGATGAGCACATGTAGGGCAGTATCTGTTTGCTGAAATACATGAATTGGTATTCCATCAATTCCTGGGGCTTTATTTATTTATTTTTGGCAAGTCTTTCAGAGCAGCCTGCACTTCCTCCTTCATCACCATAGCATTTTGCTCATACGTTGTTTCTTAAAATTCTTCTGAGTCAGCCAATTCTTTTTGGTACAGTGACTCTGTATACTTCTTCTATCTGCTTTTAATGCTCCTTGACTCATTCAGTAATATGCCCATAACATCCTTAAGCATTGCAACTCATGTCTTGAAT
>NW_006400003.1:1447760-1448890 GCF_000299155.1 Elephantulus edwardii
ATGTATGGGGACTTAAAAGGGAATAGGTGGATAGCAGCAAAACCATAAGGTAGCACAATTGGTTGGTGGAGGGAGGGGGTTAAAGAGGATCTGAAAATACAAGGTATTGATGAGCATAGTCCAAAGACATAATGCATGGGAATGATTGTATGAAACATAATGTGAATAAAGAATAATGTGAAACACAATGTATACTAACTTTGTAAATAAACCAATATAAAAGAAATATTTTTTTTTTTAGAAAATGTTTATTTGACCTAATTGACAGGTGTTTGATTTTGGGTTTTGTTTCTGTTTTTGTTTTTTTCCTCTCTTCGAACGGGTGGTGTGTTCAAATTGGAAGCCTTTCACCTGGTAGTTGAATGCTTAGCTATATTTAACTTTTACTTTTATCAACAGCTAGTTTAGTGAGGGCAAGCTTGTTTGTTTGCTTCTCTTGTTTACCAACATATTTTCAGTACTTAGAGTGCGACCTTTTTGTACCTAGGGCACATAACAACAACAATAACAGAGTGCTACCTTGCATTTGGTAGGCAATTAATAAATACTTTTTACATAAGAATTAACATATAAGGATCTTTTTAAAAAATATAAGGTAGTTGTACCTTCTTTTGACTCCTATGTAGAGTGAATAAGATTCAAAATGCTTAAGGAGAGAAAATATTTTATTTAGCCAGAATATTGTACTGACTGCATCTGAAATTATCTTTTTAGGAGAGTTATAAAGAGTCAGCCCAGAAAATAATTTCTTTATCAAAGATTATCAATTATAAATTTGGGATTTGAATGTAAGAAGTCACAAATATGTTGTTAAGGAAAAATCCAGTTCTACTCATCTATCAATCCCATTTAAGTTCCAATAAACGTCTACCATGTGAAAATATGTAATTTTCTCTAATTCCCATACCCATTTTTGGATCCATTTGTTATGGATTAAACTGTGTCTTTCCAAAATATGTAAAAGGAGCTCTGGTAGAGGATTGATTAAGTGATTGCGAGCTACCCCAAAACCTGGTGGGAGGAGCTCAACTAAAAGCTCCAAGGAATTAAGGTTTGTGTTCTGATACCACAGAATATAAAAATCCACTGTCATATGATTAATTCTAACTCATGGTGAGACTAAATGACTA
>NW_006400003.1:1448990-1449466 GCF_000299155.1 Elephantulus edwardii
ACTCAAAATGCCCCATGCCAGTCCATCTCATCTCACCAATGCCTAGTATGTCAATATTTATGCCTTCCATTTCTTCCTTAACAATATCTAATTTTAATACATTCATGGTTCTCACATTCCATGTCCCAATCACCAGTGTCTGCTTACAACTGTTCCTCTTCCTTTGTATTACCATACTTGAAAACACAACCTCCTGTGCCATTTCTGTTATCTAAATGTGTTCTGTTGTACATAGGATTTTTAGAGTCCTGCTATTTCAGAAGTGGATGGCCAATGCTTCTTCTTAGTCTGTCTCAATGTGAATGTTCAGATTTAGAGAAACATTAGACAGACCAGCAAGTCAAAGGTATATCCCTTATTTGAACTGAAGAACAAATTCACACTTCGAGTTGCTATAATCAAGGATGCTTTTGGAAGAACGTTAAATGATCCCGGAAGTATTAAAAAAAGATGGAAGGAATATACTGAGTCACTGT
>NW_006400003.1:1451650-1459717 GCF_000299155.1 Elephantulus edwardii
TATGTCTTGAGGAAGTACAGCCAGAGTGCTACCTGGAGGCAAAGATAATAAAGCTCCTATACTTCAGGCATGTATCTAGGAAAGGCTTTTCCTTAGAGAAGGACATGATACTTGGAAAAGGTGAGGGTAAACAAAAGAGAGGAAGGCTCTCAACTAGGTAAATATGACACAATGACTGCCACAATGAGCTTAGTGTGTTAGGAAGTATAAGGATAGGACAGGATAAGTCAGAGTTTGGGATTTGTTTCATAGGATCACTGTGGGCCATACTGAACTCAATGAAATCTAACAACAACAATAAGAACACAACAAAAATATGTGCTCAAATACTAACCCCATATTAGAGGATGGAAACCTTTCTGGAAATAAGATTTTCTCTGATGTATTAGTAAGACCCTATTAAGGTGTTCTAATCATATTACAGGATAAATTTAAGGACAAGGAGATTATTTTATGACCGATTATTTTACTATCATTTACAAGGAATACATGTTGTTATTGCTATGTGACACCAAGTCAGAGCTGACTCTAGCTGACATTCCAGTAGGTTTGCAAAGTAAGTTGCATGAGAGGAGATTGCAAATGTCACTCCTCTGTGGGGAGAAGTTGATAGAATTGAACCATGAGAATTTTTGTTGCTGGCATAGGTTCCTACTACTAGACCACCACAGATACCTGAGGTGGAACCAAAACATTTATCACAGAGAAGTAGAAAACCTGGTTATTATGAGCATATACGAAGTGCAGAGACAGTTAATATATTTCAAATGGACAGCAGAAATTTATTATTACACTCAGTCCTCTACTTATACTATCAATAAGCTAAAGACGTATGTACGTAGGATATGGAAGATTACCTACTACCTTATTTTATATCTAATATCTGGTAGTATTTTAGTTGTGAATGACCATAGTAGAGACGTTTATTTTCTCTCAAAGAGAGAGGTGCATCTGCCATACCTCAAAAACACAAAAAGTAGACTGCGTATTGATCTCATAGATAGTGGTGGGATCTCCAGGGCTATGGTCATTTGTCACCTTTGAATCTGGAACAAAATTTTCCCTTCTTGGCTCAACATTTAGCCAAATAATAAGGAGAGCTATAAAGGCAACAAGAACAACTGAGAGTGATTCAATCTTTAGAATAATCAATCATACTAGAGAGAATAAACAGCAACTTCCCCAGGATAAAGATTAAAAGGATTGAAAGGTAGGAGGGAAAAATATTAATGATAATTATAATGACAAAACAAGGTGCTATTTGGTGAACCCTGGTGGCCTAGTGGTAAGGTACTATTCCCAAAGGCACACAATTTGAATCTACCAGCTGCTTAGTTGGAGAAGGATGGAAAATCCTCTTCTCTGAAAAGCTGCTGAAGAGTAAGCTATGGTCCTGATTCATTGGTATACAACAAGAACAAGGTGCTGTTAGTTGCCTTAGAAAATTACTTCTGACCCTTGTCTGCTCATATTTTATAGACTAGAACTTTATAACTAGAAGTTATTTTGTTGGAATCCTTAGAGAGGTGGGTTAGTGGTCCTTTTCCTCTCTGATCTTTTGAGTCTGAATAAAATGGAAATTGCTTGCACCACAAAGTTTTCTTGATACAGTTTGGGGTGGGGGGACAACAACAATATAAGAATTAGTTAAATTTTGAAAGATACTGACAGAGCAGGGAGGTAATTGAGGATACAAGAGATATTTTGGTGAAATGAATAAGGACTGAAAAACCTTTATTACCAACATTAACTGGCCCAGAAGGAAGAAAATGTGCTTGTTTTGACATAGAATTTCCACATAGTTTACTTGAGTTCCTAGTCACCATATTCAACTACTTCATAAATCAGAAACTTAAGGATTTTTAGTTGTCATATTTGAAATAAAGTAATAAATGCATTAACAATATATTCACAAATGCAAAAACGTCAACGGTTTTGGAAAAATAGTCTATGTTGATTAATGAAGTGATCAGTAGACTGACTAGCTGTTATAAGCACCATACGTTAATCATGATTTTGATGCAAAAATAATACAATTTAATCTCAACTTCATCACAAAGTAGCACTAAGTTACTTTAAAATGCTGAAATTGACTTTTCTTCATATTTTTTTTCTTAAAACAAGCTTCCAAATTGTATCCATAACAAAATATTTCATTATCATTTGTTGTTCCTAAGTGCCAACCACAAGTCAAAGCCACTCTAGGAATAGAACCATTCTCTACTCTGCAACATCCTCATGAACTCTAAAATATTCAAGCCTGTTGTTATCAATTTATTTAATTTTATGTGATACTATTATGTGCAATGATACTGCATGCTATAATAATTATATTGCTTTACTTGCATGTGATATTAATGATATTGTTTTATTTTTGTATGTGATATTAATAGTACAGTAGATTATTCCACATTCTGTTTGATCACCTTTTTTTAGTGTGGAAACAAACGTAGTTGTCTTTCAATAAATTGACTAGGTCACTGTCTTCCAAACTTCTAAGCTAGTGATCATGTACAGGGCTGTATCTGTTATTGAACACATATCAATGGGTGTTCCATAAATTCTTTGGCTGACTTGTAAACACTCTTGACACACCCTAGAGCAGAAAATATACTAGTTGGGACCTGGTTCATGTCTTGAGGCTTCAATTAACACTCAAACAAGCAGAAATTCTGACCTGGGTAGGTATTCTAAAGCCAATCTTCTGTTTCACTGATAGATACACCATCCTAGGACAATTTGTTTTCTATTTTCCAAAGTTAAGCATGCTTGTTTTATGTTTATATACTTGCTTGTTTTATGATTTGCTCATATACATGCAGTACTTATCTGTCAGTTTGCTTTATTTGAAAGTTGACTTGTTATGTGCCTGTGACTCATAGCAACACTATGTACAGAAACTCTGAGCCTTCCCTATCCTGAACCAGTCTCACTGAAATGACACACTTACCCCCATTTCCCCAGACACTGTATCAATCTATCTCATCCAGGGTCTTCCTCTCTTGCACTGTCCCTCACTCTTCTGAGCATGATGTCCTTCTTCAAGGATAGGTCCCTCCTGGTCATGTGCCCAAACTATGTGAGCTGGAGCTTCTAAATCCTAGTCTCCAAGTAGAAACTTGTTTTCACCCTCTTCAAGACAGACATGATTGTTTTCTTGGCAGTCCCTAGTATGTTCAAAATTTCTCGCCAGAACCACAACTCAAAGGGAATTCTTCTTCTGTTACCCTTACTCATTGTCGAGCTCTCTGATGCATAACAAGTAGTTAGGAACACAGTGACTGGATTAGGCACACCATAGTCTCTAGACTGACATCATTGCTTTTCAATACACTAGAGAGGTCCCTGACAGAAGATTTTCCCAGTTGCAAATATCTTGCCTCCAGAAACTCTATGAACAGTGCTATGACTCTATGGCACTTAACAACAACAACAGTGAAATTAAATCTTTGACAAGTTTTACATTTTCCATTTATCATTGTTTTGTCTATTGGTCCAATTATGAGAATTTTTGTGTTTTATTCTTTGAGATTTTAATGAAAGCTAATAAAGAACTTGGTTTTCCAATTGTTTGTTATTGCACATTTTCCTTCCTGTTCCCTCCTTCCCCCCCCCCAATCACTTTTTTTTTCCTTGGGGAAAATAGTTCTCTCATTACACAATCCCCTCATCCCCCAAATCATTCTACTATGTAGCTCCTACTTCGGACTCTATATTCCCTTTATACAGTTCTCTTCTTCATCCTCTTCACTGTCGTGTAGATTATTTATCCCTTCTTAGTTTCTCCCCCAGCCCCCATGTCAGTTCTGTTTTATAACTGTGGCATTATGCCATTTTTGTGACTGAGATATTTCACTCAGTGTAGTATCCTCCAGGGCCACCTATTTGGTATAATAATTCATAAGTTCCTTGTTTTCAATGCAACATAGTATTTCCTTGTGCAAGGTACCACAGCTTCTTTATCCATTTGTTTATTGATGGGTACTTGGGTTGTTTCCAACTTTTTGCTATTGTGGACAAAACCCCAATCTGTACTGAAATGTGTAGTCTTTAATTCTCTAAGTGCTTCAATTTTCTTCACTTTCAACAAGCATGGCTTTAATCTTCATAAGGCATATTGATGATTCTCCCTACCATCATTTTTCTTTGTATAGTCCACGTTTTCAGATTATTTTCTCAACATACAGATTTTATAGGTATGGTGAAAGAATATATTCTTAAATCTTTTCTAACTTTAAGCTGTGCAAAATCTCCTTGGTTTTTTCTAAAAACTAGTTGGTTCATACATAGATTCTGCATGAACCTAATTAAATGTTCTGAAATTATCATTCTTCTCAATATTATCAAACATGATACACACAGTTTAAAGGTTTTGACTAGCCAGTATCAAAGGCTAGAACTAGTAATGATTTTTTAAACACTCACACAAAATGTCTGAGCTATCAAAAATGTTTTCTTTTTATGACCTATGTTCAACAATATAGATTGGCATAGTAGCTGCTGCAACAGTGAATTTAAACAAAGTGACAGTTGTGAGAAAAACTCATTTTGGCAGCATCTCATTCTGGTGTTTATAGAATCTTCATTTGGAGTTGAAACCAACTCTAAGGAACCTAACTACAACAGAAATATTTGGCAGTATGTAGAAGAAATTTTCTGCTGTCTGAAAGTGTAGCCTAGAAATGGGTATAGAAGAAGTAAACCTATTGTGTAATAACGCATGAGAAAAATTGTCTTACTAACAAAAAATAAGGCATTTTTGTTTTATATTTCTACTAGGAAGATTTCTAAAACACTACTACTGTTAATACTTCCAGTAATTAGAGAAGCTTCTTGTAAAGAAACAAAAAAAAAGGACTAGTTTCTCAACTTTATGATGATTTTCTGCTTGGTAGAGTGGAGGGACAGTGCAGGAGGGGAAGGTGTTCTATGAGGTGGATTGATTCAGTGACTGGGGTAATCGGGATGGGTGTGTCAGAGGCAATGCGATTGGCACAGGATAGAGCAGGGTTTAGGGCTGTTGTACATAGGGTCGCTATGAGTCGCAAATGATTCGACAGCACATAACAACAACAACAACTTAGAATATACTGAGCACCTTAATATGCTCATACTAAAAAGTGTTAATGTACTTTCTAGCACCATGGTGTGTTAACATATTATACATAAATAATTTGGCTAAAATTTTTAGAGAAAATTTTAGCATTTGTATGCTACTGATTCATCAGAAGAGGGAATATCTTAGCTATGTCTCCTAATAATAACAATTTTTTTTCATTTTTCAAGAAAGAAATTCTAAAAGCTTAAGCTTTATTGTAGTTGCAAAATATTGCTCTTGTATTTGTACGTTAATAATAAAATATAAAACCATAAAATAATAATATGCAAATATATCCCTCTAATTATCATAGAATTAAACATGACTACATTTCGGTTTATGCATATCTAACATCAAGCGCAGGATTTACGCTGTATTTTCAATTATGTTGCATATTTGCATAGTAAACTATTGGAACTGGCTCACAAAGACATCACAGGATGTGATAAAGCAACTGCTGCACAAAACCAAATTATATTACCATGGAGCATCTCGACAGAGAGAATATTACTGACATTGTAAATTTCTGTTTATTTGCATCTTTGATAATGATCTTGGTGGTCTTATTGTTTAGAAAATCAACTGGCTTCTTAGTTATTAGTGCTAATGATAGCATGTGATGGGTGGTGAATATAACCATTTTGCAAATTATATTTCCAAGGAAAGCATATAAAATCACAGGTTTTATTAACAACAGTGAGACATTTTTTTCATTTCCAGCTGCTGTTGTTTCTCATGACCAGTAGGTAGATGTTTTAGTTCAGCTTGGGGACAGAACTTAAAGGACAGCGCACACTCCAGAAGTTATTCTGTAAGCTGTCTGACACAAATTTTCTTCTTCTTTTCTTTTTAAACAAAATTAAGTGCTTCCTACTAATAGATAGAGACAATAGAGCTACACAGTAGAACTACCCTCAAAGGGTCTCCAAGGACTTTACAGAGGGATACTTATACATTTCCCTCCCAAGGAACCCCTGGTTATTTTGAGCCTTTGATCTTTCTTTTAGCAGCCAAGCAATTAACTACTATGTCACCAAGGGCTTAACAATAGAGTTAGAATTGCTTAAAGCCTGTGGAAATTAATCATCATTAAAACTGATACTTCTATGCTTATAAACTAGGATTCTATATCCTTCGGGAATCACAAGGACTATTGATTTTCTTTTTAAGAATCAAAATATGAGAGAAAGAACTGTTTAAAAGAAATATATGATTAGGTATTATCTGCATGAGAACAGTCCAGAATAAGGGGTTCATAGCAAAGTAGACTGAGAGAGGGGTGAGGAAAATAAGGAAATTGTGCAACAATGAAATAATTTTTTTAAAGAGAAAAGCCAACTGGGGCAGGGGAGGGTAGGAAGGGAAATATACAACAATGAATGAATGGAAATGCAAGTTTTCTGTAAGCTTTCATTAAAATATCAATAATAAAATAAGGAAAAAAAGAAATATTGGCTTAAAATGCAAATGTAACTTGTTTATTATTACAAAACTGAACTTGCGTGCTATTTAGCAGATTTTAACTTAGACAATCCCACAAGTTATGAAGGAGAACTGAGCTCCATTGTGGTGGTGGTGTGTTTTTTACTGAAAGTATAATAGAAATCATGTTTGTCTGAATCTTTTTTAAAAGAGTATGTGCTGGAATTTTGCAAGTGAAAAGGTGAATAATTTGATTAAAAACTAAGGAATTTCTGGCATTGATACTAATTATATCTATGAGTTTTAGTACATGAATTAAATGGAGCTCACCTAATTCACTATGTAAGAATTAGATTGATTGTATCTATGGAACAAACTATTGGAGAACTCAATGTCAGCTGTGAAACGTGGGCCAGGTGCTGATTTTGGAACAGACCATCAACTGCTCATATGCAAGTTCAAACTGAAGCTAAAGAAAATGAAAACAAATACACAAGAATCAATGTTTTATCTTGAGCCTATCCCACATAAATTTAAAATTATATCAAGAACAGGTTGAGGCTTTGAAGAATAGATCAGCTATCAGAGTATATCAAGAATATCATCCAGGAAGAATGCAAAAAGTCATTGTAAAGACAGAGGAGGAAGAAAATACCGATATGGATGCCAAAAGAGTCTCTTGAATATTCCACCAGAACATCCAGAAGCCAAAGCAAAGGCAAGAAATTAGAAAGTTAAGGAGCTGACCAGAGGATTTTGAAGGGCAACTCAGGAAGAAAAGCCGCCTACTATAACTAAATCTGCAAAGAGCCTGAGTCAGAAGAGCAATTCGGTCAAAGTTGCTCGGCATTTCTAAGACTGAAGGAACTGAAGAACATATTCAAGCCTCCAGTTTCAATACTTATAGATGTTATAGATAGAATAGTGAATGGCAAAGGAAGCACCAAAAGAAGACAGAAAGAGAAGACAGAGTCACTATACCAGGAAGAATTGGCTGACACTAAAGAATTTAATGAAACAACATATGATCAAGAGTCAGTGTTGATGAAGTTCAAGCTACTCTGAAAGAATTGCAAAAAAAACAAGGTTATTGGAATGGACATAATACCAATTGACTTACTACAGCAAAGAGATGAAACTCTGGATGTTCTCATCAAGTTGTGCCAACAATTCAGGAGGACAACTACCTGGCCAGCTGAGTGGAAGAGATCCATATTTATTTCCATTCCAAAATAAAACATGATTCAACAGAGTGTGGAAAACATCAAACAATATAACTAACATCACACACACGCAAAATCTTGCTAACGATTACCCAAAAACAACTGCAACACTACACTGACAAAGAACTACCAGAAATACAAGCTAAGTTAGAAGAAGCCATGGCACTAGAAACATCATCGCCAATGTCAGATGCATCTTTCTGGAAATCAGAGTACCAACGAATGTCTATTTGTGTTTCATTGACTATGTAACGGAATTTGACTGCATGAATCACAAAAATTTTGGCTAATATGGGGAAGAATGGGAAGGTATAATATATAATT
>NW_006400003.1:1460137-1461027 GCF_000299155.1 Elephantulus edwardii
TAACTATAACAGAAAGCCATTATTTGAAAAGAGCAAAGGAACACTGCATAGTTAAAAATCAGCAAAGGAATGTGTCAGGGATGTGCCCTTTTTCAATAACTTTTCAAACTATATGTGAAATGGATCATTAGAGTGTAGGACTTTGTAAGGAGGAATGTGGCATTAGGATTGAAGGATGACTCATCAATATCCTGCATTGTACAGATGACACAACCTTGCTTGCTGAAACTGAAACTGAGGTGGACGCGAAGTGTTTATTGTAGAAGATCAAAAACTGTAGTCTTCAATATGGACTAAAACTGAAAGTCAAGTAAACAAAAATTTGTACAATTGGGACATAATAGATAGATAGATAGATAGATAGATAGATAGATAGATAGATAGATAGATAATAGAATGAACCATGATATATGGAGAAAAGATTGTGATTCTTAAAATTTTAGTTTGCTGAGGTCCACAATCAACACTCAGTCAGGAAATAAAAAGACAAATTGCATTAGAAAATCTGCTGTGAAAAATTTCTCTAGAATATTGAAGCCATGTCAGGCTCAAGACTACAGTGCACTTGATCCAGCTCATAGTCTTTGCAGTTACTTGCTATACATCAAAGAGCTGGACAGTGACAAAGGATGATAGAAGAAGAAGCAACATCTTTGAATTGTGATGCTAGAGAGGAGTACTGAACATATCATGGACTGCCAAGAGAATAAACAAGTCTGTTCGAGAGAGGGTGAAACCAAGTTGCTCTTTGGAGGCAAGGATTTTGACACACTGTCTAACATTCTTTGGGCTTGTATGTTGCTTGGATGGTTCAGTTCTTGGAGAAGGACATCATGCTTGGAAAGGTGGAGAGATAGTGTAAGAGTCCCTGAATACAACAGATTGACAGA
>NW_006400003.1:1463092-1463814 GCF_000299155.1 Elephantulus edwardii
CAACAACTGAGAAGAATGGGAATCCCACTACATTTGATTGTATTCCTGAGAAATCTGCACTTAGACCAGGAAGCTTCTATCTGTACAGAGCAAGGAACACTGCATAGTCAAAAATCAAGAAAAAAGTGTTTCAGGGATTTACCTTTTCTCCACACCTTTTCAATCTGTACTTTGAACAGAATATGTGAGAGGCTAGACTTTATAAAGAGAATGTGACATCAGGAGTGGAGGAAGACTCATCAACAACCTACATTATACAGCTTACACAACCTTGCCTGCTGAAATTTGAAGAAGTCTTGAGGAAGACTTGAAGCATTTGCTGCAGGTCAAGAACTACAGCCTTTAGTATGGATTTCTTCTCAACATTAAGAAACAAAGATCCTCATCACCAGACCAATAGGCACTATGGGGAAAGATTGAAGTTGCTAAGAATTTAATCTCACTCACATCCGCAATCAAAACTCTTGGCACCAGCAGTCAGAAATTCAAAAGATAGAAAATCAAAAGACAAGTAGAATTGGGAAACTCTGCTTTTAAGGATATATCCAGACTACTGATGAGCGATGATGTGGAAGACTCATCAACAACTTGCATTATGCAAATGACAGAACCTTCCTGGGAGGACGAATTCTTGAAGAATGATATCATTCTTAGAAAGATAGAGGGTCAAGGCAGAAGAAGATGACACTGGATGAGATTGAGTCACACAGTGTCTGTGGTAA
>NW_006400003.1:1464949-1476050 GCF_000299155.1 Elephantulus edwardii
GCTCTTTAGTACCCTGAAAAGGTTCCTGAAAGCAGATTTTCCCAATGTAATTTTCTTTTGATTTCCTGGCTGCTGGCCCCAAGAGTGTTGATTGTTGAGCCAAATAAACTAAACTGTTGACAATCTCATTTTCTTCATCATCTATCATGATGCTGCCAATTGGCCCACTGGTGAGAATCTTTGTTTTTTGATACTGAGCTTCAATTTACATTTAAGGCTGCAGTTCTTGAGCTTCGGCAGCAAGAGCTTCACGTCCTCCTCAGTTTCTTAATGAGAAAATGTTAAGGTAATAAAATTGCTAAACACTATAAAATTAATTACATGCCAATCATTCTTTCTCAAGAAACCAAGGACAATCAATTTTCTTCTTAAAAAAATACATGATCATCCATCTCTGATTATTTTGATGGTGAGTTCTGGTGGCCTATTGTCAAGACTCTGTGCTGCAATCCACAATCCTGCAGGCACAGGGTTCAAGGCCACCAGCTGCTCGAAGGGAGAAGGATGAAAATCTCCTCTGTTTGATTAACTGCCTCTGAAAACCTGCCAGAAGTTCAGCTATGGGTTGGTTTTTACTCTACGGTAGACAAAGTGTAGTACCCTGGCATCTACATTTTCAGACTCAAATAATTAATACTAAGGTTGGTCCTTTGATTCTAGATCATTAGGGATTATGTTCCATATCATTCTATATTCTCTTAATATTAAGACACAAAGATAATAGCATACATTTATTTTAGAATAACAATTACAATAAATGTGAGTAAAAAAAATTAATTGTGCTAATATTAGATGTATTTAACAGATGTTAATAATAATGGACAAGTGGAATGCAGAAGTTGGGAACAGGGAAGAGGTATCAGTATCAGAAAGCATGCACAGATCAACAGAAATAACACTGAATGACGGAATTTTGTATAATCAATGATTCATTCATTGAAAATGCCTTTTACAAGAAATGAACAGTGATTATACATATGAACTTCACCTGATGAAGGAATTAGCCCAACTACATTTGTGGAAAGAATTGCTGGAGAAGATCTATACAAGCTGTGAAAATTAGACCAGTTTCTAATCATGGAACCATCAACTCCTCATATGCAAGTTCAAACTGAAGCTAAAGAAAATGAAATCAAATACACAGGAACAAAAATTTGAACTTGAGTCTATCTCACCAGAATTTAAAGATCACCTCAGGAACAGGTTTGAGGTTTGGAATACTACTTATCAAAGAGCAGATAAGCCTTGGGAGGATATCAAGAATATCACTCATGAAGAAAATTAAAGGTCATTGCAAAGACAGAGGAAGAAATGACTGAGATGGATGAGACTCAGAATGTTGCACTAGAGTGCCAAGAAGCCAAAGCAAAGGTGTATGTGTTGGGGGGAGTCCCAGGAAGTTAAGAAGTTAAAAGGATTTCAAAAGGCAGCTTGAGAGGACAAAATAAATTCTTATAATGAAATGTGAAAAGGGCTTAAGTCAGAAAACTAAAAAGGCTGAACTCATTCAGCATTTCTTGAGCAGAAGGAAGTGAAGTACAAATTCAAACCTTGAGTTAGACCAGGAAGCAGCCTTTCAGAACAGAACAAGGAAACATGGCATGGTTAAAAATCAGGAGAGGAATGCACTGGGGATGCGTCCTGTCTCCAAATCTTTTCATCTTATATTCAGAAGAGATCATTCATTCAGAAGGCTGGACTTTATGAGAGGGAATGTGACATCAGGATTAGAGGTAGACTTATGAAAAACCTTCATTATGCAGATGTCACAACCTTATTTGCTGAAACTGAGGAGGACCTGAAGTGCTTGCTGAATAAGGCCAAGGACTGAAATCTTCAGTATGGATTGATTCTCAACACTGAGAAGACAAAGGCTTTTACCACTGGGCCAATTGTCAACACACATGATAGATGGAGAAGAGATCGAGGTTGTTAATTTCAACTTCCTTGGCTCCACAATCAACATTCTTGGAATCAGTAGCCAAGAAATCAAAACAAGAATTGTTCTGGGGATAGCTGCTGTCAGGGACCTCTTAGAAGTCTTTGAGAACAACGTCTGCCTAAAGTCTAAGGTACACCTGAATCAGGTCATGGTTTTTGCAATTACTGGTCATGCATCAAAGAGCTAGACAATGACTAGAGTTCACAGAACTGATGCCTTTGAGTTGTGTTGCTGGAGAATAGTGTTGAACACACTGTAGACAGCCAAGAGAACAAACAAGTTTATCTTAGATAGGGTGAAACCAGGTTCCCCCTTGGAGGTAAAAATACTCCATCTTATATATTTTAGTCATGTGGTCAGGAGAGAGGGGTATCTCTGAAGAGGGATATCATGCTTGGAAGGGTGGAGGGACAGCACAGGGAAGAAAGACTTTGAATAAAATGGTTTGAAACAGTAACTGGGGTAAAAGGAATGTATTTGTGAGAGACAATGAGGTTGGTCAAGAAAGAACAGGGTTCAGTGCTTTTGTATGTAGGGTTGCTATGAGTCACAGATGACCTGATGGCATATAACAATAACAACCACAACAACATAGGCATCTGTATTTACGTATTCATCCATTTATTTATAATACTGATTTTCATTCTAATTTAATATTAAAGAATTTTTAATTAATAGAAGTTTCTATAGACTAGTGGCAAGAAGTTGCGCAGTAATCCAGAAGGTATGTGGTTCGACACCTCAGGTGACTCCGCAGAAGAAAGACAGGCAATCTCCTCCCGTGTGATTAACTGCCTCTGAAAAGCTTTGGGAGGGTCAGTTATAGGTCGGTTCCACTCTATAGTACACAACAGCAACAACAGTTTTTTTTGTTTTAACTTTCCTTTTTGCTCCTCCCACCCTGCCCCACTGATGTATCTGAGTCAGTGCATAGGTCAACAATGAACTAAATTTTTGGATGTGCCTTGCAATGTAATTGTTGTTGATTGACTTTGAGTCCAGCATGACTCATAGTGACCCTATTAACAAACAGCCTGAAGCCCCCTTTACAACTATTGACATTTTTCAAGGTTCTTAGAGTTCTCAGAATCATGTTATTTAGGAAGTGGGTGCCTCTCCTGTTTCCAAACCTGTCACAGTATGTTACTTTTGTTAGGTATTGTTGAGTCGCTTGCGAAGCATAGAGACTCTATGTACAGCAGCTCTGAACTCTTCCCTTTCTGGCCTGAGCCAGTCTCACTAATTCCAACACACCAACCCCTATTGCCCAAGTGTTACTGTATCAGTCTAACTCATCCAGGGCCTCCCTCTCCTGTACTGTCCATTCACCCTTCTGAGAGTGATGTCCTTTTCCAAGGACCTATCTCTCCTTGCCTCATACCCAAAGTAAGTGAGGGGGAACTTCAAAATCCTAGCCTCTAAGAAGAGACTTGGTTTCCCGCTCTCAAAAACGGACCAATTTGTATTCTTCGCAGTCCATGGTACGCTCAAGACTCTTCTCCAGCACCATAACTTGAAGGAATTTATTCTTCTGTCATCTTTAGTCATTGTCCAACATTCCAAAGCATAACAAGCAATTGAGAAGACCATAGCCTGAATTAGGCAAGTCTTTGTATCTAGACATCATTGCTCTTCAGCACTCTGGAGAAGTCCATGATAGCAGATTCTCCCAATGCAATTCGCCTCTTGTTTTCCTGACTGCAGATGTTAAAGACTGTTGATTATAAAGCCCAGCAAGCTGTAATTGCTAACAACGTCAATCTTTTTAAAAATAATTATGTCAATAATAGCCATTTATATATTTATATGTTTTTATTTGCATGTTTTTGGCCTCTTAGAAAATGCTATTTGTATGCCTCAAACAATAAGCTGTAATCTCTGATGCTATAAAATTAGATAATTCTAGGATTATAAATTTTTAGCAGCTAAATTATTGCATCAAGGACCAATGTACCATTAACAATTTGTTCTGCCTTCTTTCTCCACTAAGCATTTTGGCATGATTTTAGTCCAGTTCTTCTCAAGGTCATAGAGGAGCTCAAGCACTCAAATGTAACCTGTCTTGACATGACATGGTCCAGAAAATTTGAAGAGAAGGATTTTGTTTTATAAAATAATTAGAACCTTTCCATACAATCATGGAGAAAGCTAGCTTTGCTTATCATTACTAGAATTACTTCAGAAGTCAATCCCTAATACCTGTTTGGAAGGCAAAATAGTGTTTGGATAACAGATTAAAACTAATTAGATATGAAACCTGGTACTACAGTCAAGTAACTATTTGCTAAGGTAGTGAGGGATGAATATAAATATTAAATTCTGCCAGTAAAGAAGAAAAATTACTGGGAAAGAAACCAAAAGTTTTTCATTGTGTTTATTAAGAATTTTCTCAATTATTTTGTAAAAATTATATCATTTTCTGCCTGTATCAGGTAAATAATAAATCTATTTCCTGTTTTCTTTGCTCTGGGGCTTTGAATAGTCTAACATACTTGATTGTTATTTGAACTTTTTAAATTACTTTCCAATCTGAACATATCTGCATGTTTTACAGTATCACTTGTAAAGTATAATATTGGAATTTCTAATATGTTTAGAAGGAAAATTTACTTTTGCCTTAAGATAACAAACTGGATAAGTCTGAAATGCACATTTTTCCCCTTTATCGGCATTACTAATTATTATACAGGGGATGAGTGAAGATAACTAATAGATATAAAGATGATGAATTATTCAAGATAAGGCTTTCTATTTTTAATGTTTTTTCTATCCCACTAGATCTTCCATTTGTCACCATTTTCTATTTACAGTCCATCTTAAAGGATATAAATCACTAGTTAATCACGTTGCTTTTTATCATCATCTAATAGATCAGCATGCATATCACATAGCACTAGGCAGGCCTGATAGGAATGCAGACCTTAGAAATTCTATAGTTTCTGAACTAGAATGTGTGATTGATGCTGTGGTTACTAAGGTACAATCCATGCTTGCTCTTCTCAACACAAAACAATTGGAACAACAGCCTGAAATAATATAAAAGTGATAAATAAGCTTGTCATATAAAACCATACCTTTAAAAACATCTATACCTAGTTTAACATGCATTTTTAGGACACATTGATTTTGAGGTTTAGCATAGTATGCTGACATCCTTTTCCCTTAACTTGTACACATTACTGATAATGATAGTAAACCTGCATATGAAGACAATGTTTATAGTATAAGCACACTAAATTAATTTATTTAGCAATTGCATTCGGACAAAAGAAACAGTGGTGAAACAGAAGAGAATGTTTCTTTTTCCATTATTGGGTAGAAATGACACAATTAAAAACAACTTTAGTATTTAAGGAAGGAGGAGGAAAGCAGATATTTGAGGACAGGAACATCTAACTCATTTTCTCATGTTTTCTAGGCTAAGTTTGCATTCAAGAACCTGTATAACAGAAAAAGATGACATAAATGTGTGAGAGGAAGTCAGCAGTGAAGGAAAATTTGTATAGAGATGCTGAAAGAATCACATTAAAGCAAGGAACACAGAAGAGTAAAAAGTGTGCTGAGTATTATTTACCCAAACCCACCACTATCAAGTCACCTGTGACTCACAGGCTCCCTTCACTGGGTTTCTCAGACTGTCTTTCTTTGTGAGGGGAAATTGTCCGGCTTTCTTCCTCAAAACAATTAGTAGGTTTAAATTGCTGGCATTTTGATTAGTAATGCAACACAGTAAGTTCCACTATTTCAGAAACATTTTTTCTTATTAAAAAATCCAAATAAAATATTTTTCTTCTCTCATCAATTATAAATACTACTCCCCTAAAAAATGAACCATCTCACTGACAAATTATTCATTCCAATTTATCTAATATATTGGAATGTCATACATTCATAGATTTACATCTATAGGTCCAAAATGGATTTTTTTTTTCTTTTCCTGATTTACCAGTTTCTAATAATGCCCTAAGTCTTCTTTTGTGAGTGGTATTAAATTTTGTAATTCATGTTTATTCAGATTGTTTATCATTAATTACCCCCACATAGTTCTCAAGATTTCATCCTCAATAGGTTGGGATATTTTTGGTAACTTTCTAATTTTGTTTCACTGTCATTACCCTACATCAGATATCAAAATACAAAATAAATTTAACACCTCATAATATTAACTTTTCCTTTTCATCACTTTCTTACAAAAAGATCTTTGAACAATTTTGTTTTTTTCTTAGTAAAACTCATTCGAGAACCACAATAACTAATAAAGATATACTTCAATCTGGTTTTCAAGAATCTTACTAACCTTATTTTAATTTATTTTGCCATGCTTAAATAGTATTTTACTACTATTATATAATATTCAACAATTAAAACAGAACCACACATTTTTGAATAAATTCCTTTTTTTCTATATATTAGATATTTTTTCACGTCCCAGCAGAGAAGCATTTCAAGCATTTCTTTTGACATTTTGTTTTGTATCCACAATACTTCCTCCATTAAGATTTTTTTTATCTCATTTATCCAACTCATCATTTTTTACTTTTGCTCTTTGTTTTTCAACTGGCTCTGAGTTAAACCCTGACTCCTGTTTATGATCTACCAGAGTAAAACATTATAACTCTTAGGCCTCATTTTTGAAGCCAAAATAATACTTGTTCAGCATTATTGCAACATAAAATTCCCCACGAACAAACAGGTGATTGATGTTTATGATATGTACTGACTTAGAGGGTGAGAACCCCACAACTTAGTAGTGCTTTATTTTCACTATTTTAAAGGATTTAATTAACATACCTATTAGACCCATTATTAACTTGTATTTTATATTCTTTATTTCCAGAATGCATATAGTGTGGAATAACAATTACTACCACAGCCGAAGAAGAAGAAAAGAGAATGAGGCTGGGGATAAAATGATAGAATTCTGAACAATCGATTTATTCCTTGAAAACATCTTTTATAAGAAACATAAACATAGACTACGCACATGGATTTCACCTGATGGTATGCACAGGCATCAGATCGATTACATCTGTGAAAGAAATCATTGGAGAAGTTCAATATGAGCAGTAAAAACTAGGGTAGATGTTGATTTTGGAAGACCGTTAATTAACTACTCATATGTAAGTTAAAATTAAAGCTAAAGGTCAAATCAAATCCACAGGACTCAAAGTTTAATTTTGAGTCTATTTCAAAACCAACTTAGAAACAGGTTTGAGGCCTTGAACGCTAATGAATGAAGACCAGATAGTCTGTGGGAGGATATCAAGAATATCATCCAAGAAAACCTACTGACTGGGGAAAAACATTTGGCAGTACCATTTCAGACAACAGTCTCAATAAAAATTTTATAGAATCCTACAAGGCCTCTAGAAGAAAAAGACTCATAACAAAATTAGAAAATGTGATGAAGATTTGATAAAATTTTTCACAGAAGAAGATAATTCAGATGGCCAAATACACATGAAGAAATGCTCAAAATATTGGCAATAAAAAAGATGCAAATAAAAACCACAATTAGATACCATCTCATCCCAGTAATAGTGATAGTTTACAGGACAGCATATAATAAATTTTGGAGAGGATGTGGAGAGATAAATAGAAACTCTCATACACTGTTGGTGGGATTGTAAAATGATACAACCATTCTGGAAGGCAGTTTGGTGCTTCCTCAAAAAGATTTACATAGAAATTCCATTTGACCCAACTATTCCATTGCTTGGAATATACCCTGAGAAAATTAGAACTGAGACACAAAAATAGATTTTTTCACCAATGGTCATAACAGTATTTTTCACCATTGGAAGAACATGAAAACAGCCCAAATATCCAACCACAATTGACTGGATTGAGAATTTATGGTATGTATATACAATGGAATACTATGCAGCATGCAAAACAATGATTTTAATCATCACTGCTTAACTTGTGAAGGACTTGAGAGTATTATGTTATGTGAACTTAGTATCATATGGGCAAATGCTATATACAATGGGATGGCATATATAAAAATTTGAAGTAAAACAGTTCCCAACCCAGGATCCTGTACCCAGCAAAGCTGTACACCAAATATGAAGGAGAAGTCACATCCTTTGCAGAAAGATAACTAGTAAAAAGTGTATGAGGACCCAAGAAGAGGGAAGCAGAGGAGTGAGAATGGGTAGGGGTAGAAGGCTAATCATAGGGTCACACAATTTGATGGGTGAGGGGACGTGTGGGTAAAGGAAATGGGAAAGATCCAGTGTGAAAAACAATGTATAAGAACTTTGTAGGTAAACCAGTATGAAATTAAAAAAAAATGATTTTAAAAAAGAAATTAAGACAAAGACTATTTCAAAAAAATGACATTATCCATAAAAAAGACAGAGGAAGAAGAAAAGACCAAAATGGTCATCAAAAGAGTCTCTGAATATTGCACTGGATTGCCAAGAAGCCAAAGGAAAAGGAAGAAGGAAGAAAGCTAAGCATCTAATAGCAGTCAAAAAATTAAAAAAAAAAAAAACCACCACAAACAACAAAAACAACAATAAACAAACATGTTGAATTGGGCAAATCTGCTATCAAGAACTTCTCTACAGTGATAAAGGATAATGATGTCATAATAGATGAAGAAGAGATTGAAACTGTCAACAGCTTGATCTTGCTTAGATCCACAATTAACACCCTTGGTACCAGCAATCAGAATATAAGGAGACACACTGCACTGAGAAAATCTATAGTTAGAGAACTCTCTAAATTATTGAGGAGTAATGATGTCAGTGTGAAGATTAAGATGTGTCTGATACACTCCATGGTCTTTCTAATTACTTGCTATGTATCTGAGAGCTGGATAATGAATAAGGATGACATAAAAAGAATTGACGCCTTAAAGCAGTGGTGTTGAAGAAGAGCACTGAACATCCCATGGATGGCCAAGAATACAAACAGATATGTCTTGAAGAGGATGCAGCTGGAGTGCTCTTTGGAGGCAAGAATGATGAGGCTTCACCTCACATATGTTGGCATGTTGTTTAAAGTGGCTATTCCTTAGGAAAGGACATAATGCTGGGAAGCGTGGAGGGTTGGTGAAGGAGAGGAAGGACTCAACTATGGGGATTGACGTAGTGAGTGTTACAATGGGCTCTTGTGTGTCGGAAAGTTTGAGAACAGTATAGGATAGAACAGGGTTCAGATCTTGTGTTCAAAGGGTCTCTATGAGTCATACTCAACTCAAAGGCACCTAACAACAACAACAACAACATATTCATATGAAAGTTGGACAATGACTAAAGAAGAGTAAAGCAGAATCAATGTCTTTTTTTTTTATTAATTTAGTTTGTTTATTTTTCATTTCAATGAACATTTACAGAGATTTTGGAATTCCATTCATTCATTGTTGCACCCTTCTCCCCGCACAAACCCTTCCCCCCTCCCCCTCCCCCTGTTTGCTCCTCTCCTTGAAAAGCAAAAGAAAAACTCCCTCATTGGTACACAATCCCCCTGCACCTCCCCAAACCCCACCCCCTACCCCCAAATATATGTCTTTGAGCTGTGGTATTGACGAAGAGCATGACTATCCCGTGGACTGACAAAAGAATAATTGTTTATGGCATGTTCACAAATGGAATAGTATGCAACACTCAGAAGCAACAATTTTGAAAAACACTACATAACTTAGGAGAGACTGGAGAACATGATGCTGAGTGTGCTCAGTCTCATAAGGACAAATACTACATAGGACCACTATTGTAAAACTAGAAAGGTAACTAGTAAAACATGTGTAGGGATCCAAGGCAGAAAAGAATGAGAGCAGAGGGCTGAGGATGGGTAGGGGTGAAGTCACAGAGTTGCACAATTTGGAGGTTGGAGGGAGGGTATAAAAAAATGAGGCAGATTCAGTAAGGACCTGAAAAGACAAGGTAATGGTGGGCATAGTCCAATGGTGACTAATTTTATAAAACACAATGAATGGGGATATTGAACGAATGAAGAATAGCATAAAACAAAATGAATAAAAACTTTGTAAGTAAAGTAATATATTTTTTAAAATTAAGAAATACTACTAGAGTAAACATAAATTTAGTGTATTGGCTAGTCTGAAAATATGTTTCAGGGTTTTTAAAAAATAAAATATTGGCTAAGTAAAAAAGCAGACAAATTTTTCTTTGTTTTTATTTTTAAATGTTGTTCAGTTGAATATGACTCATAGTGACCCTATGAACAGCCAACTGAAAGTTGTCCTATCCTGTGTCATCTTCTCCATCTCTTTGACACTAGAACCAATTGCTTAAGCCAATTCATCTCATTAGGGGTATTCCTCTCCTTTGCTGAGCCTCAATTTTCCAAGAATGATGTCCCTTTCCAAAGAATAGCCTTGCCTAGTTACATGTCCAGAGTATCATCCTTGCCTCCAAGGAGCACTCTGGCTGCATCCTCCAGGAGACATCTATTAGTCCTTTTGGCAATCCATGGGATATTCAGTACTCTTCTCCAGCATCACAACTCAAAGGAATCAACTCTTCTCCCATTCTTCAGCTCTCTGATACATAGCAGGTGATTGAGACTACCATGGCCCAAATCAAGCATACCTTAGTCCTCAAACTGATAACCTTGCTTTTCACTATTTGGACAGATCTCTGACAGAAGACTTGTCTAATGCAATATTCCTTCTGATTTCCTGACTGCTAGTACCATGGATGTTAACTGTTGGTCCGTGCAAGATGAGATCATTAAGAGTTTGAATATTTTTTTCATTTGTTGACTGTTGATCCTGTGGTGAAGGTCTTTGTCTTCTTAATGTTAAAACGTAATTTATATTACAGGGTATAATCCTTGATCTTCTGCAACAAGTTTTTCCTATCCTTCTCACTTTCAGCAAGGAAAATTGTGTCATCAGCATAACACAGGTTGTTGATGAATCTTCCTCCAATCCAGATGCCGTATTTCTCTTCATAGTTTTTGGTTTACCAAATTATTTGCTCAGAATAGAGATTGAATAGATATGGAGAAAGGATACAACCCTGACACACACTATTATTGATCTTCAAACATGCAGTGTTCCCTTGGTCTAGGTATAAATTTCATATCTGTATGGAATTAAGATCACAATTAAGTGTCCTTGGATTTCCATTTTTCTCAATGTGAGTCAAAATTTGTTGTCATAAATTAGATACAGATGATATA